>NW_021635411.1:0-80985 GCF_004799145.2 Neltuma alba | reverse complement strand
GAGAAGGGAGATTAGATCTTAGTCGTTGGATCAAACTTGTTTCATAAGTTCCTCCGAATTTACTTGGCCCACGTTTCTCTGGCTTTCTTTATGACCTTTTGGAGCTTAGAAAATTCTTCTGTTTGCTCCATAAATTCCCTTTAATTCTAGAGAATATCTATGAATTTTCTTAGGCCATAACACTTCTTTTAAGCCTTGCGTAAAAATTCATTTACTAAAATGGGTAAAACTGGCTTTTAATTTATTAAAGCCACTCCACTGGCCTTTTGGTTGCGGAACTAGTTTTATAAATAGTACAACCTTTCAATCATTTATCCTCATTTTTGTATGTATTTTTGAGGTCTCTTGCTATTTTAAATAATTACTCAAACGGTATGCTTTTTACCGGTCATAACCATAAATTCCATTTAAGCTGCCTCAGGGGTATTTTCATCTTTTCTCTTCACAAAAGAGCCTTAGAATATTATTTCCCATTTTCTGGGATTTTCTTGGAATTCTCTGTATACTGGTCCATTTTTACCCCTGTTGCTCATAACTTTCTGAATTTACGATTTAGTCCCTACTTAGACTTAGCTTCATAATCCTCTCTTTGAGGTTTCTAACTTAACCTTTGGCCTCTATCTAGCCTCTTTTCTCTCTCTAGGCCTTCGAGACTTTACTGGAGCCTCTAACTTGATTATACTTGAGCCCCTGAAAACTTTCACTTTACAGTTTAGTCCCTGAAACTACTTTGACTTCCTTTCTCATCTTTGGGACTTCTGCTCAAAAGGAGTCTAGTAGCCTATCCAATTCAGGCTATTTCTAGTACTTTTAGGCCCAAAAGTTTGGATGTTACACCTAATCGAGGGGATTTGAACTTGCCAAGTGTCACTCCTCAAATAGAGAGGATCTTGACTTTTGGTAATTATTTCATTTAGATTTTGTTAATTATGAAAGATTAAGTAACACTTGACACATGGCATAGTATTAAAGGGTATGTCATAGCATTAATGGATGGTAGTTGGGATATTTTGGCTTGAAGAGAAAGCTATTCCTCCTCCTAATTCATATTCATTTCGTCCAAGAGGGAAAAGGAGAGAAAGAGTGATCTTCAAGTGTAAACAAGAGAAAGCTTGTACCTTTGACCATACTACCAAAGATTCAAGGTTAGTTCTTGGTTCTAGATGGGATCTTGCTTGGTTTTCTTTCTTTCTATGGCTGAAAAATATGTTTCTTCTCTCCTTTGGTGGCTGGCCAAACTAGATGTTTAGAGGGGAAGGAAGTTTTGTTCATCACACTTGCTAAGACACATCAAAACATGTTAGTCCCTAGTGTTTGCAAGTAGTTATAGGTTGTTTTAAAGCATTTTTCATGGTTGTTTCTTTGAGTATTCTTTTCGGCCAAGTTGATGACTAAACCCTAGGATGAGTTTTTCAATGTTTTAAGGCTTCCATGATGCTTAAAATGAGCAATGGTGTAGAGTAAACCAAAAGGAACAAGTGTTGGAAGCTTTAAAACAAAGTTGTAAATTTTTGGGTCAAAACCCTCTTTGGTTTGGTCAAGGGTAGCTGAAAGAAGGAGATTTATTTTCCTAGATCTAAGCACATATTTGGAATCTACATGAAAAACCATATAGAAATAAGTCAAGAAGTGATTTTTAGGGTTAAAGAGAAACAAGTCCAAAAATGATGAACAAAGGAGGGAGCTTTATGGATCAAGAATCATTTTTTATTTATGTTCTTGTTTTTTCTTGGTTGGTTAATGATTCTTGCTGCCCTTTTTGATGGATTGCATTGTTAGGGTTTGATATTTGTTAAGGAAAAGAGGAGAAGGAAAGAAAGCTAAAACTTTTGGAGCAAGGTAGCAAGTTAAACCTAGCTACTAATACTAACTTAGCATTATTGATTATTGCATGATTAATTGCCATTATGTGGTTGGACTTTCTTGATTATAATGTGGCTGCTCTTTGTACTTTCTTGCTTTGGCCTTTGCATGTCTGAGTTTGCCAAATGATAAGCATGCTAGTTCACCAATAGTAGTTAATATAATTATGCATGTTGATGATGCTTGTTGGTGTTATAGTTGGTTAATTTGCTATTGGGATTTCAATGAAATCTCATTTCCCAAATGCAATCTAACATTTTAGGGCCTGAATTCTCTAAGGGAAAGCTGCAGATTGAAGGTTAAATTTGTGTGAAATCATTTTGGTTATGTACATATTATACTAACAGTGCTGTAAGCACACTAATACTGTCTAGTTCACAGGACTTTTTGATTAGCTCCCAAACGTTTTTAGTCACGAAATTTGGCATGATGAAAGATAACGTCCTGAGCTTCAATTTTATAGCTAATACGTTAAAAATGGATGAGTATACGATTTTTAATGATTTTCGAAGTTAAAGATCAGAATCTGGGAAAAAGGGTTTTTGGCAAATGGACAGTGTTGCATTTCTCAAAAAGCCTGACACTTTTTCATAAGGAATTGGATAATGAGATTATTTTTCCTTGAAAGAGGACTTAAATATATTTAAGTAGAATTTTGAACCACCCCAATTGAATTTTTGTGGAATAAGTTATGAATTTTTGAAGTTGGGCCAGAAAAACTGAATTTTTACCCTATGAACAGTAAAAACCCAAAATTTAGCGTTTTTGTGGTAAAAAGTGAGCCCAAGACCATCCAATGTGGTCTAAAATGGTTTTAAAAGGAACCTAAGTCAATATAATAGTAAGGTGTGACATGCTTCAACCTCTAACCATTAACTTGAAATTTCTCCCCATCTTTTCCTTTTAGCTCCACTACTCCATGACCATAAACTCCCATGACGGTAAATAGACCAGACCATCTAGATTTTAGCTTCCCAAGAAAGAGTCTTAGCTTGGAATTGTGCAATAGAACTTGTTGACCTGACTGCAAAGCTGTGATAAGGATTTTCTTATCATGAAGCCTCTTGGTCTTCTCTTTATAGAGTCTTGAACTTTCATAGGCATTAAATTAGAATTCTTTAAGTTCATTTAGCTATAAGAGTCACTTCTCACCAATAGCCTTATCATTAAAATTCATCTTTTTGATAGCCTAATAATCACTATGTTTGAGTTTAATAGGGAAATTGCATGCTTTTTTGAAGATCAGTCTGTATGGTGACATACCAATAGGTGTTTTGCATGTCATTTGGCATGCCTATAAAACGTCATAAAGCTTAGTAGACTAATCCTTTCTTGTGTGTCCTACTGTTTTTCCAATATCTTTTTGTTTTCTCTATTAGAGATCTCCACTTATTCGTTGGTTTGAGGATGATAAGCAAAGCAATCTTATATTTAACACAATACATCTTTAATAGAGCTCTGAATTTATTGTTGCAAAAATGGCTTCCCCATCACTGATTATGGCTCTTGGGGTTCCAAACCAAGTGAAAATATTCTTTTTCAAAATTTGACAACCACCTTTACATTATTAGTTAGGGAGACAATGGCTTCAACTCACTTTGACACATAATCTACTGCCATTAAAATGTATTGATTATTGAAGAACTTAGGGAATGGTCCTATGAAGTCAATCCCCTAAACATCGAATAATTCCACTTCAAGCATATTATTTAGGGGCATCTCATTTCATCTCGATATATTGCCCACTTGTTGACAATGGTCACAAGTTAACACAAACTCATAGGTATCTTTAAACAACATAGGCTAGAAAAATCCAAATTGCGAGACCTTTACAGTAGTCTTGTTACCCCCAAAGTAACCTCCATATTCAGACAGATGGTAATATCTCAAAATTTCTTCTTGTTCACATTTTAAAACATAGCTTCTCAGTAGTTGGTCAGCACAATGATGAAACAAAAATAGTTCTTCCCAATGGTAGAGCTTGACATCATATAGGAATTTTCTCCCCTAATAGTGATTTAAATCTTGGGGAATAATGCCACAAATAATAAAAATGACAATCTTAGCATACCAAGGCACTGCAATGTCAATTATGGCAAAGAGTTACTAGCAAGGAAAGTCTCATTAGTCACTTAGTTAGTTTTATTTTAGCATCTGTACTCAATCGTGAGAGATGGTTAGCTACTTGATTTTTAGTGCCCTTTCATCAACAATTTCAAGATCAAATTCTTGCAAGAGAAGCACCCATCTAATCAACCGTGCTTTAGACTCCTTCTTGCTAAAAAGATACTTTAGTGCTGCATGATCAGTGTAAACAATCACTTTAGCTCCCACCAAGTAAGAGCAAAACTTGTTAAAGGCAAAAACCACTGCAAGTAATTCTTTTTTAGTAGTGGTGTAGTTCTCTTGAGCATCATCAAGTGTTCTACTTGCGTAATAAATAGGGTGAAAGACCTTATCTTTTTTCTATCCAAGAATAGCCCCACCACATAGTCACTAGCATCACACATAACAATAAATGACAAACTCCAATTAGGGGCCATCATAATAGGGGTAGTGATAAGCCTTCTCTTTAACTCTTCAAAAGCCTCACAACAAGTATCATCAAACTTCAATTCCATATCTTTCTCAAGTAAAGCACGTAGTGGCTTGGTGATTTTGGAGAAGCCCTTGATGAAGCAGCAATAACAACCAGCGTGTCTTAGGAAGCTTCTCACGCCCTTAACATTTGTAGGTTGAGGAAGTTGTTCAATTACAAAAATCTTTGCTTTGTCAACTTCTAATCCATTCTTGGACAATTGGTGGCCTAACACAATACCCTCTTTCACCATCAAGTGACATTTTTCTCAATTGAGGACAAGGTTGGTTTATTCACACTGCTTTAAGATACTTACGAGATTAGTTAGACATTCATCAAATGAATAACTAAAAATTGTGAAGTCATCCATAAGGACTTTCATAATGTGCTCAATCATATCGGCAAAAATGGCTATTATATAACGTTGAAAGGTAGTTGGTGTGTTAAACAAGCCAAACGTATACATTTGAAAGCAAAAGTCCCATAGGGACAAGTGAAAGTTGTCTTCTCCTGATCTTTTGGAGCAATGGCAATCTGATTATAGTCAGAATACCTATCAAGAAAGCAAAAGAATTCCCTTCTAACAAGCTTATCTAACATCTGATCAATAAATGAAAGGGGAAAGTGATCTTTCCTAGTTGTAGCATTTAATTTCCAGTTATCTATACATACCCTCCATCCAGTAACAGTGCGAGTAGGAATTAGCTCATTACAAGTGTTAGCCACTACAGTCATACCACCCTTTTTAGGGATGTATTGGATTGGGCTCACCCAAGAGCTGTCTGAGATAGGATAAATGATTCTCACATCAAGCCACTTGAGAATTTCCTTCTTTACCACTTCCTTCATAATTTGATTGAGTCTTCTTTAGTGTTCAATAGAGGCTTTACAATTGTCTTCTTACAAAATCTTATGCATACAAGCAGAGGACTAATACCCTTGATATCTACAATTGTTTATCCAGTGGCCTTTTTATAAGCCTTAAGAACTTCGGCTAATTGCTTTTCTTGTTGAATAGTAAGATCTAAAGAGACAATCACCGATAGAGTGTTGTTAGAGCCCAAGTAGACATACTACGAATGAGAAGGTGGAGCTTTAAGCTCAAGAGTCAAAGGCTGTTCAGGAGATAGTACCAAAGTTGGCCTATCTAAGGCAGATAGGTCCAAATACTCAAAATGTGCCCAGCTCTTAGGGTAAGAAGACGAAGCATTTATTAATGCCAATATCTCTACTACTTCTATATCTTCTATATCAAGACCCCATAGTATAGTGTTAAGGGCATCCTTGAACATTGACTTGTTAAAGTCATCTTGCACAATTTGATCAATAATGTCTATGTCTATAAGGAACACTGTTCATGTTGGCTTGGGGCTTTCAGTAAGTGGTGCATGTTGAATCTCACATGCTCATCATTAACCCTCAAGTTTAATTCTCCTTTTTTGACATTGATAAGGATTATAGTGGTTGCTAAAAATGGTCTCCTAAGCAGTAAAGGCATTTCCTTATCAGCTTCAAAGTCAATAACAATAAAGTCAGTAGGGAATATGAATTTGTTAACCTTAACCAATACATTCTCAATGATTCCCTAAGGGTAGGACATGCTCTTATCAGCCAATTGTAATATAACAATGGTAGTTCTAGCTTCACCCAACTCTAACTTGTTAAAAACTGAGAGTGGCATCAGATTCACACTAGCTCCAAGATCATATAAAGCTTGCCCCAAAAACCTATTTCCAATGTGACAAGAAATAGAGAAACTACCAGGATCTTTCAACTTAGGAGGGATTTGCTTCATAACATTAGTGAAACTCTAAGTGATAGCTACTGCTTCATACTCAGTAAACCTCCTCTTCTTTGAAAGCATATATTTCATAAATTTAGCATACTTTGGCATTTGTTCTAATGCTTCCACCAAAGGTATGTTAAGGTGCAGTTGCTTGAATATTTTGAGGAATTTCTTGAATTGACTATCCTCTTATTGCTTCTTAAGTCTTTGAGGGAAAGGTCATAGTGGCACATATTTGGGAGGAGAGGTATGAGTTTTCCTCTTCTTTTCCTTTGCTATATCAAAGGTCACATGCTTGTCTTTAACCATATCTGTTATGTCCTCTTCAGCTTGCTTTCTCTTCTTGTTGTCATCTTCAACAATGTGTTCTTCATTCCTTTCTTCACCCATGTCAAGATTAATCATTACCTCATTCCTAACTTCTTTGTTAGCTCGCTAGAACTAAGCATGTCAAGTAAGACCTTTCCACTTCTCAAAGTGATTGCTTTCTTCTTTGCCATCCCTCTTAAGATTAGGAATGGTGTCATTTGGAAGGCTATTCCTTGCAAGAAAATTCATCTGTGATGCTAACTGACCCATTTGAACTTTAAGATTATTAATAGTGGTTTCATCAAGAGAAAATATGGCTTTGTTCTCATCCATTGCAGACTCTTGATTAGCCAACAACTGAGCAAATATTTTCTTAATTTTAGACTCTTCTTTGTGATGCTATTGTTACTATGGTTGTTGCTAGCCAAAAAAACTTGTATTAAACTTGTATTAACTCAAATTGTCTTGGTCCATTTAGGTTAGAAAGCTAATCAATAATTTATTTCATTGTTTAGCAAATTATTTAATTTAATTAATTTCATTCACCAGCTTATAAGAGGGCAGTTCAGTTTAAGATTGAGTCACCAAAACCTAACAGGTCTCAAAAATAATACTCATTAGTTTCAGCCTTTTAGAGGGAGCTTCTTTGTGTTTGGTAGTTATGTTTAGATTCTTCCTCTCCGTCACCATCTTCTTCATCTTCTTCTTGGTTAACAATGTCGAAGGAAACCCTCATAATTACAGAGAAGCATTGGAAAAGTCACTATTGTTTTTTCCAGGTCAGGAGGCTACCCTATAAACTAGCAAATCACTTGGCACTCCAACTCTGGTCTCTCTGATGGTTGCCTTGCCCATGTATGTTTTTTTTTGGGGGTAATTAATTTGGAAGTCCTTATAGTTTTATTCAATTTTGAATTAAGTCCTTGAGTTTCTTTTTCTTTTTATTGGGTCCTTTAAGTTTGTTCTGTATTAAGTATGTTAATCCCTACTGTTAAAAAAAAACTAAACTGTTAAAACTTTCGTTAAAAAGCACCGCAAGCATCTTCTCCATCTAAAACAACTCGTTCTATCTCCTTCCTCGATAACCTTTTCTCTCCTCTCTCTACATTTGCCTACCTTATTAAGCTGATCCCTTCTCACACCCCAACACATACACATATACATTAGTACCCCGTATTGTCCATCATTGAATATGACAACCCCCATCCTTCCCCTCTCTCCCCTCTCTTGTGCCCATAGTCTCCCTTTGCCATGTCCTCATCTCTCTATTTCCTCTTTTCTCTTTCCTATCTCTCTTATCTTCCATCTGTTGCTGAGCTTTCTTGACATAACCTCAAAAGCCAGCAACGACTTCTCCTTGCTTGATGACATAGAATGTCGACCAAGTGACCTTTCTCTCTCAACTTTAAATTTTCCATTTTTGATGAGGTGACCCCACCCCTGGCTACTCCTGTTCAACTTTGCCTTCTAGAATCCTCAAGATTTCCAACACATTTGGTCGGAGGCTAGGATGTGATTAAGTACATTGTAAAGACGCAAGACTTTCACCTATAAGGGTTCAACTTGCAGCTGATCAAAAACTAGCCAATGTGATAAAAGCATTAAAGAATGATAGAGTAATTTATTGGTAAAAGTTATCTTAAGAGAAAACTGAAGCAAATTATCAGCTTAGCTTTCATCATGGGGAACAAATAAAAGTTGATTGATAAGAGGATAATATGGCCGAAGAGGAGGGATGTTTAAATTCGAGTGAGAAGGATGTTATCAGGGGACATCAGCTTAATACGTAGACAAATGCAGAGAGAGAATAAAGGTTACTGGGGAAGGAGATAGAAAGAGTTGTTTCAGATGGGGAAGACGTTTGTAGTGCCTTTTAACTGAAGTTTTGACATCGCTTTTTTATTTAACAGGGATTAATGCATGTAACAGAACAAACTTAAAGGACCCAATAAAAATAAAAAAAAGCTCAAGGCCTTGATTCCAAATTGAATAAAACTAGAAGGACCTCCAAATTAATTATCTTTTTTTTTTTTTGCCAGCAATCCATGTATGTTATTCTTTCCTATATATGTTTTTCAAAATTAATTTGGGTTATATGCATATTGTATGGGTCAACTGGTCAAACTAATGAATCAATTATTTAGTCCTAGATTAGTGTGATCAAGAGTTTTAAATGGGTCAAATAATAGATTGAATTTTATATTTTTCTTTTGCTTTATTAAGCTTAGAATACTCATCAAGTGATGAGCACCAAGTGCTCAGCATTCATTACTTGATGAACAATCTAAATAGTCTAGATTTGATCTGAACATTTCAAATTTAATATTTTTCATTAATTATTTTTAAATAAAAAATTATTTTGTTTTAAAAAAATGACATCTGAGATATTATCTTTATTTTTTATTCTATACCGATTAAAATAATTATTTTAAAAAAGTAAAAATAAAAAAGAAAATAAATCTGAACCATTCGGATCAAATTTGGATGATCCAAATCTAATGAGTTTGAAGTGCTCATCACTTTTTATAAGCACCCAAACTCATTCCGTAAAATCAGTACTATAACATTCTTATTAACTAAAGAACAAGTTTTATGTTTAATAATTGTATATTTTTAAAATAAAATACACCAACTTTTGAAAGCATTGCTGAACTTGTACTATTATTTTTATTCTTATCAAAATGCGCACAAATGTTTCCTCACAAAAAAAGGAAAATTACATTGACCAATTTTGCTGAAATTATATAACTTTTTTGGAACAGTTTTGAGGTATTTTTGTTATTCTGTATATTTACTCATTTGGGAGAAAATATGCATTCAGAATAGAGCAGCTTTCCTCGTTTTTATGCCTTCCACTTTTTGATTGGCTATGAATATTTTGAATAAAATAGCTAAACTAAACAGTCAACAGACTAATGGGCATGTTGGCCAGAGGTCATTCATTTACCCGTTAAAGGAGACAAACCGAGGACAAAGCAATGCAGTAACAAGGATAAAATAATAACAATAACAATGTATATATTGTGATATTTTTCGTGGTATATTAATTAGAAAAAAATTGCTAAAAAAATCCCCTATTTGAATTATTTATAACTTAAAGGTATCTAAGTTTGAAATTTGTTTAATGACACATAAGCAACTCATTTTCATACTCAGTAAGCACAACTCTTCTTCAGTTGTATATAATATATCCTCAACCATGTACAAAACAGAAAAGTCAAAATATTTTCATACAACTAAAGATTTGCATACAATTAAAAAAAAAAAAGTTACACCTAATGAAGATGAGTTATATCCGTTCAATTCAAGTCATTTTTACATAAGCAAAATTCAAGTAGGGACTTTTCCTCAATCTTCCATTTAATTGATTGAATTTTTCCATAAACAAGTAATAGGGGTATTTGGGTAGAAACAAAACCATTATTTTAAAAGCGCTTTTATGATATACGAAATAAATATATAGAAGAGTTTGTCTCGATTTGTGAAAAATGCTTCTGAGAAGTACTTTTTGATTACCTAAACACCCCCTAAGTCTCATGTCCTTTTCCTCTTGTCAATAGACATCTCATGTCTTTGCCTGCGTTGTTAAATTGTTCTGCTTTCACATATACTTTCTTTCATTAGAAAAGTAATTCTTAAATCTGTATAGTTTTACTACCTCCTATCTTTAATATAAAAGTTAGTTTGACATTCAGTTTATTCCTAAATATAAGACCCCAATCCATTTTGTCTCTCATATTATCCATTTTTTCAAAATAGTCTTTGTAGTAGTTGTACATGTTGTTTTATCAAATAGTAATTATAACTGACATACATGATTAGCAAGGGTATTTTAGGAAAGACAATACATATTTATTACAAATAACTAACTTAATTAATTTTATTAATATACTCAAATTAGTTAACTAGCTATTGTATTAAAGATTGGAGGTATTATATAATTTCAATCACATTTTAATATCTTTTTCTATTTATTTGTTCTCACAGTTTTCTTAATTATAAACATTAGTCCATATTCTCATAATGTGTTAATTAAAATTGATGTGAAATGTTAATTAAGTGACATATAAGTTATCATAAAAATACAAAGTAAAAAAGAAATTTTTAAAAAAAATAAAATTATTAAATAAAATTTATTTATTATTGACATAAAACCCTCTCTTGCATCTAGTTGACTTTGATTTTATTTAGATCCATATAGAAAAAATTAATTTAGGTATATATTAAGTGAAAATCTCGTCATCAACTACTGTAGTCCTTTATCTTACAAATTAATAAATTATTAGTATAGAGACTAATATCTATAATTGAAGAAACTATAAGACCTAATAATTAAAAAAAAATACAGGGGCTCAATTAAAATTAGATAAAATTATAAGGACTAATTAATTAATTTTTCTTAATAAATATTACTGTTAATTTAATTTTAAGCCTTTTATACTCTTCATGAATTTGACATTAAAATAGAATGAAGGGCAGAATAATTTGATTCATGTAATTTTAATGAAATTAAAATAAATATAATTAATTTCCTCTAAATCAAACAAGAAAATTAAGAAACTTGTAAGTGAACAAAACAATACTTTGATATTTGGTAGGTGGATTTAACAGGTATGATGTTGGAAATAATGGACTCGTTTGGAATGACTTATAAGTAATTTTTTAATCGTGATTTATGGTATGCAAGGTAAACATGTGAAAAAAATTTTGTTTTGACTTACATAAAATCTATTTATAAATAATTTTAATCATGATCTTAAACAAGGGCAACGTCAAATTCAACTTTCCAATGGCATTCACGGCTACCATGTTATCAGGGAGCACAATTAAACACGGCTGGAGAATGGGCTCCCAAATACAAGAGGCCACTGACTACCTCCTAAAGTGTGCCACTGCTCCTGCTCCTGGTGGACTCCACATAGGCGTCGGTCACCGGAATGGACCACAAATGTCGGGAAAGGCTTGAAGATATGAACAAGGTTCGAACCGTGTATTGGGTCTGGCATGTGATAAACCGGGTTTAGAGGCGGCCAGGGAAACCGGCTGATCCAACATATTCAAAGATTTTATTTAGGACCGCCAAAAAAGTGTTCAAATTTGCTTTGAGATATCAAGGTTCTTATAATAGTTCACTTGGATCTGCTGTTTGCCCATTTTATTGCTCATATAATGGTTACAAGATAATTAATTAATTAATACTGTTCCAATAATTATGTTTTCCAGATTCTAATATTTTCAGATATTTTCAAAGAAAAATGAGTGTTTCTTTTATATGCCATGTTTCACGTTTATCCTCTTTAGAGAATTGTTTACCATGTTAAACTTGATGGTCCTCGTAAATTAATGAATGAAAAAAAGTTGTACAGTTAACATCACATAATGCCTTATTTAATGTACATTGTAATTTGGTCTGAAAGTTTTTTCGGCTAACAAATAAGTTTTGCAAAGAGTATGATTTTTAATATTTTTCTTTTTGATTTACGATGAGCTATTGTGGGGGAGTTGCATCGCTTTTTAGGACAACAAATGCTATTTATTATAATAAATTAATTAAGAATTTTGGAGCTGATGACTATCTTGAACCAGATATCTTTAGTTAGGACAACAAGTATGCTGGTGCACATTGCTTCTCTCAAGGGTAAATATTTTTAGTCAAGAGTAATATAGTATACTCCTTCCTGTAAAATATGGTAGAAAGTTTTTTTTAACATGTTTCTATTTATAATTGAAAAGACATTAATTAATAGCCTATTCGAATTTTTGTAATACTTCCTCTAATACTAAATGTAAGAGTTAGTAGATGGATTTATTTTAATCCTAATTATAAAATCTCAATTCATTTTATCTTCCAAATTTATAATTTTTTTCCTTAAGCTCGCCCCGTTAATTATACATATTAAGGAGAATTTTCATCAACAGAGTAACAATTTCCATGCAAATGATCAGAAGTGATACTTTAAGAAAACTAACAAACAGTTTATTTATAAATAACTAACTTAGTTAATTTTCTTAATCCTTACAAATTTATTAACTAGTTTTATATTTAGTATTGGAGGGACTATCATTTTTTATTTTTACCTTTATTAATTATGGGTAATCTCAGTGTATTAATTATGGGTTTGCTCATTCTTTCTCTCACTCTCTCTCCATGAAAATTTTTTTAAAAAAAATAATTTATATATTTTTATATACTTATTGTTTTAAAACAATTTTAACCCACTTTTTAGTATTCCCTCCTGTCCTTTTTATAAAATCCTATTAACTAAATTATGCTGTTTAAAAAAGTGTTAAAATTAGTTAAAAGTAACAAATATGTAAAAATTAATCCTTGCTCTTTTTTCAAGTATGTCCTTATTTAATGAGGGAGCATATAAGAGAGAGAAATACCAGTAATGACATAAAGGATGAAAGAGAATCAAATATGAGAAAAAGATTAGGAGAGAGAATAGAAAATTAATTATAGATAAAATTGATAAAAACACATTTAATGTTCAAACAATCTTTAATAAGATTTTATAAAAAGAAACAAAAAAAAATTCAAATTTTGAGATCTTATAAATAAGACCGGAGGGAGTATAGGTAATTCAGTTGTTTAATTTGTATCATACAAAGGAGTAATTTTTCAATGATGAATGTATTTGTATAACATATATGCCTTGGTTTATGTGAGTTACTAGTTTTAAATGTTAATGCAGAGAGCAATGTTAAATCATGATGAGAACTTTGATCAATACTGGCTAGAAGCTGAGAATTTTGTGTGCAAGATTTTGCCCAACTCTCCCAATTCAACCACCCAATATACAAAAGGTAAGGACAAAATTTACAAGAAGATGTATTAGAAAACTAATAAATGACTTGAATGCTTCTTTATTTATTTTGTACCTTGGTGAAATTGTAATTAATTAAAGATACATTTGGTGTTGGGGAGGAGGGCTAATGTTTCAAGCTTCCTCAGAGCAATCTTCAATATGTGGCATCTCTAACATTCTTGCTCACAACCTATTCCAAGTACATGTCATTCGAAAAGCATATGTTTGAGTATCTCTTGGACACTCCAAACACCTTAAGAAGTCTGGCAAAGAGACAAGGAAGTTCTTGATTTCAAATTTCATATAGTTGGAAGAGAATTTAGTCTCATCCAATCCAAGACTCAAAAAGAGTATAGTAGAAATCGTTTGAAATGGATATTGTTGAGATTTTTGACTCTTATTTACTACCTCTGATCCCTAATACATGAGCTAATTAAAAATTAAATTTGATTCTAAATATAAGATCCAATTCACTTTGTCTCAAGGATTTATCCATTTTGTCTCCAAGTAATCCCTATAATGACTATATGTACTCTTCCGGTTCTTAATATAAGACCTATTTAACTAATTTGATTAGATTAAGGAAGTTAGGTAAATTAGTTAATTAGAACAAATGTGACATATTTTTCTTAAAATACCATAATCATCTTTCTTAATACCCCCTCTTCCTCTTCTACTTGATTATGGTTGAGGGAGTATCCCTAGGGTAATTTAGAGAAAATTGATAAATATGAGAAATGGGTCTTATATTTAGGACCAAAACTAACTCAACAATTAGGTCCTATATTAAGGACCCGAGGAGTATATATGTTAAGGAGTTTTCATTAAAGGGTACTTTCAATGCACATGATTAATAAGAGTATTTTAGGAAAAACAATATTTATCTATTACAAATAACTAGCTTAACTAATTTTTTTAATATCCTCAAATTTCACTTAATTTCACTTTCTTAACACAATTTTTGTTAAATATTTGTAGGTGGACTACATTTTGGGAGACAATCCTTTGAGGATGTCCTATATGGTAGGGTATGGTCCTTATTTTCCAATGAGGATTCACCATAGAGGATCTTCATTGCCTTCTCTAGCAACTCACCCTAAAAAATTAGGATGTAAAGGTGGCTTTCGACCATTCTTCTACTCATGAACTCTAACCCTAACATATTGGTTTAGATCAAAGCACCAATTCTTTGATGATCGCAAAGATTATAATCACTCAGAACCTACTGTACTTGCACTAATGGTACTATTGTTGGACCTCTTACATACTTTGCCATTGCAAATTTGTAGCTAAGTCTAGACATACCTTCATTAGAAGTTGGCCTATATGTGCCAACCCACCTAAGAAAAACAATGGGAGGAACTAAACCCCTCGTCCGTGGGTTCAACTAGCGAAGGGATTGGACTCTCTCACCAAAAGGAAGGGGTTCGATCTTGGGGAGTCCCACTTTGTTGTGGCTCCAATCGCGAAGCTGGGGGAGGCATCACCACAGCATAGTGAAGCTGGGAGATTCCTACTTATTGAGCCAAAAAAAAAGGGCTTGCTTATCAATCTTCTGTGCCCATAGGGACAGGCCCTAGTGGATCAAGCGTTAGATGCTCTGCCCTGGATTATGGGTGAGCCCAACCCCTTTCCTAAAATTTTGTTATAAAGAAAAAGAATGGGAGGAACTAAATTTAATTGGGTGTTTGAGTTTGCAATTTATAGTATATTCATGAGCTACAACCCAAATATAAGTCTTGGACAAGTCATAAAACCTCAATCCTGAACTCTAAGACTTGTAGTTTATCTTAGTTTGAAAGATCTGAGTTTGGTTCTTGATGAACTCTCAACTCAATCATTGATATAGGCTATGTTTGGATTGTCATCAGAGAAGCTAAAAGCACCTAGGAAAGGGTGTAACTGAGGTTGCTGGCTTATTTAAGTAAAAATGATTGTTTGGATGTGTTGCTTTTGGAACTAACTTATAAGCAAAAGTTGCTTATTTTCAGACGCTACCTGCTCCAGCTTTTCCATCGTTCAAAATGAAATTTACCGTTAAATGAACATTAATAGGTATTTAATTTCTCTCACCTATCATTTCTACCAACCCTCTTCGAAGTCTCAGAACATTCAACCGAGCAACAGGGAGGCTCCTCTTGCTCTACATTCGGCCTTCTATCCATCACTCTCGGTACTCTCTCGCCGTCTCCATCCGTGGGTCTCCGTCTATCGCTGTTGCTTGTGTCTCCATCCGTTACTCTCTCTGGTGTCTCCATCCGTAGGTCTCAGTGGCTGTTCTCCCTCTATCACTGTTGCGACAGATCTGTGTCATTTTCCTTACCATCATCGCGTGTGTGTGCAAAGAATCGCCGCTGTCTTCCTCCGCCGCTCAAGGTACCGTGGTTGCTTTTCTTTTCTTTTCCCTGTTTGACTTTAGATCCTCCATTCTCCTTGTCTGTGCTGACTGTGGCTGAAGGAGGCGAGGTTTTTTTTTTCCTTTCTCCTCTAGTTATAGCTACTGTTGTGTGTGCAAAGAATCATCTTCTGTTTTTTTTCCTTCTCCTGCGGACGTTCTATTTTGACCAAAGCATATGATAGTTTGGCAAGTGCTGGTGTGCCCTTATCGAAGTGAACCAGTAAAGTGCATGACTTCTCCATTTCTGATCTCCAATTTTTACGCGCAATTCAGATACTTGCTTTCACTCATTGATATATCTTGAACTCATTTCAATCTACTGCTTCTCCTCTCGATTGCATCTGAGAATTCTCAAACAATAATTAGGGAAGAAAGTGAAGGAATTAAAATGAGTGTGCCATGTTCTGAACTTTGGGGGGGAATACAAAGATGGTAATCAAGGATATGTGGATATATTTAGCTAGGATATGTGGATGTATTCCGGCTTGGTTGAAGCTTTTGATTCACACGGTTATATTTGGATATGTGGATATATTTAGCATGTATGAACAATCTGAATATTGAAAAAAGAAATCATTCACATGATTGATTATACTGCTTGATTATATTGAAAGTTTGGCAAATCTATTGTGTTTTGTGATTCTGTGTTTTCTGTTATCCGTACTCAGTCATGACCAATTTTAATTTTTTTATGGTTTTTCCAGCTACATTGAGCATTGAGTTTGAAATTTTGATCCAAACATGAATTTAGAGCTCTGCCAATTTTTAGTGACGTTTATTCCGTTTCAATCCATCGCCTATGTTGAGTTGAATCTGTTATGGTCTTGTTTAAGCTGAAAATTCTAGTATTAAGGTTAGCATACCCCAAGTTTGCTTGAATTAAGGCAGTTTTGGTGATAAATTGATTTACATATATTGTGGGTTTATACTGCTTGATTATACTGTTTGATTCTTGGCTAATTATGGGTTTGATATATATGTAATTTCAACAAGAACTATAAGTAATGATAAAGGCAAAGCACATTGGGACATGAGCACCACAGGTGTTTTTCTCAAAATATGTGTTGACCAGATTTATAGCAAACTTTGTCAAAGATCTTCATTTACAAAACAAGGTTGGGACAACATTCATAAAACTTTCAATGAAAAGATAAGGAGAGGATATGAAAGAAAGCAACTGAAAAATAGGTTAGATAACTTGAGAAAAGAGTGGAAGACATTTAATAAACTAATTGCTAAGGAGACCAGTATAGGGTGGGACCCTGAAAGGAACACAGTGGTGGCATCTGATGAGTGGTGGGACAGGAAATTATGGGTATGAACTAGCTTGTGTTAATTTAGAAGCAGTATTATACTTTTGGAATATATTTAACTTTGGTTTACTTTTAAGTTTGCAGGAAAATCCAGCATATGAAAAGTTTAGGCACCATTGGTTAAGGTTTCGCACTAAATTGGAAACTATATTCAAGGACATTATGCCATCAGGAGATGATATGTAGGCACCATCTTGGACCGGGCCTGAGCCACAGAGGGCTGATTAGCCAAATGACTACCAACCAACAATGGATTGGCAAGAAGGTTTAGGGGATAGTGAAGACGACACTTCTACGCCGTGTAGGAGTTTCAGACTATTTGGATGGCATCAATTTAACTACAAACACATCGAACATTGCACCCACTGTACCTAGTGCTTTAGGGAGTCAAGGAAAGAGGAAGAGAGGTGAAGGGTTGGACAAGTACAAGAAGCAAAAAATGCCAGCGACAAGAAGAATAGCAAATTCAGTGAGTTCAATTGAGAAGGCTTCAATTAGTTAAGCAGAGGAAATAAACAAAATCTCCAACAATGATAACACTACTGAGCTTACCACTGATCTACTGAGTATGCCTAAAATTGTCAGTGACACTCATCTATGTGTCGTCTGTTGTAATCTGCTGGCAAACAAGACATTCAGGGACATATATGCTGGTTTAAGAGAAAATCGGGAGGTATTAGTAGCTTGGTTGAAGCACAATGCTGCAAACCCGCTGCCATATGCTGTACCCAAGAATCCTTGAGTTGTGCCTAGTGACTTATTATGATTTTTGTTTATCTATCTTAATGTATTTGGTTATTGTGTTTCATGACAATGTGTTTAATGATTATGTGTGTTTCATGACTTTGTTTAATGTTGTGTGTTTCATGACTACGTTTAATGTTGTGTTTCATGACTATGTATAATTATTATGTTACAATTTAATGGCTATTTATCACTTATCTTTTCTCTTCTTTTTTTGTGAAAATAGTACTCACATTTAGTATTTAACTACTCACAGGTAACATAATCCATGTCTAATTCAACGAATGGTTGGGGCGAAGGTTGGGACGACGAACGGTCTCAATTACTTCCCACCTTACATGAACACACAACAAAATTATCACAATTAAGTGTGTTAATGGGTCAGTATGTGACACCTTTTCTATGCAAACAGCCATGCAAAACTAGTGAACAAACAGGTTATTTATGGGTTCAAGAACTTTTGGACGAGCATGAAGGATGGTCTAAGGAAATGTTTCGAATGGAAACAAAGATATTCCATCGGTTATGTTCTAAATTGGTTGAACATGGGTTGAAAAATTCTAAGTACATAGGTGTCCAGGAATCTGTTTCCATGTTCTTGAATACAATTGCGTATGGTCAGTGTAATAGGATGATTTAAGAAAGGTTCAGCGTTTAGGAGAAACTGTTAGTCGGCATTTTCATAGAGTGTTGGATGCTTGCCTCAATTTATCTTCAGAAAATATCAAGCCTATTGATCCTGCATTCTCCTATTGCCACCCAAAAATAGCAAATGATCCATGATACTTCCCATTTTTTAAGGATGCAATCGGCGCAATTGATGGCACCCATATAAAATGTCAAGTTAGTCAAGCTAGGCAAGACAAATATATTGGGAGGAAGGGATTTCCAAGTCAAAATGTCATGGCCGTATGTGATTGGGATATGTGCTTCACGTTTGTGTTGGCGGGTTGGGAAGGTAGTGCACATGATACTCGTGTCTTTTAATCTGCTATTTCAACTCCATCCATGAATTTCCCTCATCAACCTGAAGGTATATTTTTGTAAATTTCAAATCAATTATTTTAAAATTAAGCTTCAATTGCATTATTTTCACCTCAACATAATTGAGTCATGATTTTCTAGGCAAATTTTATTTGGTTGATGCCGGTTGTTCATCACAAGTGAGATACCTTGGCCTGTACAGACGTGAGCACTATCACCTTCTAGACTTTAATCGTCAGCCAAGATTTAGAAATGAGAATGAGGCCTTCAATTATCATCATTCAAGTTTGAGATGCATTATTGAAAGAACTTTTGGGGTTTGGAAGAATAGGGTTGCAATCTTAAGAGACATGCCCAGATTCAAGTTTCAAGCACAAGTTCGCCTAGTTTGTGCAACAATGGTTGTCCATAATTTTATCAGGCAAAATTCTCCAACTAATGACCGCTTTATACAAGCTGAACATGGAAGTATAATAGATGAAGACCAAGGTTCAAAAAACCGGACCAGACCGGCCGGTTTAGACCGAAAACCGGTGAATCGGTTCCTGGTCCAGTCTGGTTTAGCTTATGAACCATTCTTGCAATCAACCAGAAAGAACTGGGATGGACCGGAAAAAATCGGTACAAACCAGGAAAATCGTTAGGTCAGATGGGTCGCCAGTTCCTTTTTTTCTATCACTTCTTTTCCACTCTCACCAATCGCTGGAGAAGCCATGAAGCGTCTGATGTTGGTCGAAGAAGCTGTAAATACTAAATACTGGACACTGCTGAGATACATGGTAAGAGCAGAGAAAATCATGGAGAGAGACTCAGAAATTTGTTTTGAAGTCTGCTGTGTGCATGCTTCTTTGATTCTACCCGTGGGAGACTATGAAGAGGAAGCCGGAAGACAATGGAGGGGGATGAGATATGTATAAAGAAAGAAAAATGACACCGGAAAAGAGCATGAGAGAGGCAGAAAGCAATTGAGAAAGAGGAGTAATGATGAGTGTTTTCAAGAAGCAAGTCTGCCATGTCCATTGTTGAAGGAGAAGAGAGAGAAGGAAAGAAAAAGCTGACTTGTTATGACTTATGCGTGTTATGGTGGGAAATGGCAGTAGTATCACGTGGGAAAGAGAAGAAAGGGATAAAATAATTTTAAAAAAAGGATTTTAATAGGTAAAGAGAAAAGAAGAAAAGATAAAATAGAATAAAAAAATATAAAAAATTTCATATATTTTTATTCATTTTAATTAAATTATACTATTTTAATAATTACCGATCTGATCCCGATTAAACCCGATCTAACCCACTAACCCTCAAACCACTACATTAACTGGTTTAGTGTCTGGTCCGGTTTTTTGTTCCTTGATGAAGACAATAATCATCTAGCCGGTGAGGCATCCTTGTCAAGTTTAACATCTACTACACAAATGAATCGTGTTCGTGACTCAATTAGAGACCAAATTATGCAAAGCTTACAATCTAATTAGTTATGTCATTTTATTTACTTTAATTAGAGACCAAATGAATTTTAATTTGATTTATTTACATGTTTGTCCATTAAGTACGATCTAATTACTTATGTAATTTTATTTACTCTAATTAGAGACGAAATGAATTTTAAGTTATGCTCATGTTTGTCCATTATATATATTTAATTAATTATCTATAATGTGTTTTTAAATTTTTCTTGGTAACATATATTTTTATTTTATAATCTCACAAATCAATTATTTTTATTTTATCTTAATAATTTTAGATTTTTTTTAACAATTATCATATTAAAAATATCAAACACTACTATTCAATATAGTATATGCCCTTTTCAGTCATTTTACAACTGAACTAACTTTTCTATTCATCCAAACAACTTTTACCTTTTTCAACTGACTTTTTAAAAGCATCTATCCAAACATACCATAACTAACTTCAGTTAGAAAAGTCAGTTAGACTATAAGTCAGTTTTTCCCAACGCCAATCCAGACATACCCATAATGTTCTTCTTACTTGTAATTAAGGATCATGTAACGATCAAGTCAATTACCTCATGTTTGCTACTCCCAATAAAATTCACTGACAACTATGAAATCTTATGCCAGTATAAGCACCAGTATAGAAAGACATTTTTACACCAATTAAAAAGATTTTCTAACACTGGCTGTATAAACCAGTATGGATACAACTAATATAGAAAGTATTGGACTTTTTAAACTGGTTCTACAACCAATGTAGAAAATCACAATTGTACACTGGTTGTTATCACAATCGGTGTGGAAATCTGTTAATATTTTTTAAAAAAATTATTCTAAGACTAATAATAAATTTTAATTTATTAGTAAGAAGGATGCTCTATACTAGTCTCTTAAATCCTTATTACAAAGCTATTGGTTTTTCCGTAATTAACAAATCCAAGTATTCCAAAGGCCCTTATATATCCCTATATCAACCCTTTGTGATATGTGGATTTGTTGTAAAAGGCTAATAATTTGACGATGGGTGGTTTGGAGATCACTTCAACATACTTCTTACTAAATTATGATTTTTCTTCCAGTTTCAGGAAAGATAACAATTTTAATTTTTTTGAAAAAATAATTGTTAGGTAATAACAATATATATATTGGTTGCTGTTTATAATTATGCTCAAAATAAGTTGAAACATTCTAATAGTTGGACATACATTTATTGAATAAAAACTTTTCGATCGATCATCATCCTCTTCTACAATATAGATAACAAACCAATTAAAATTAATACACACACACTAACAACAGAACAAAATTAACCCCAACATATTAATCAGTATAGTATATATACAGTATCAATAGGGAAAGAGGCCTAAAAAAATGCTTGACTGATCGAGTAGTTGTTAAATATATATTGTTGATTCTTTCACACATTTTGGCATATCTGTGCTCTAAGGTATATGATGTTTGGCTTGTTGCAACCTAGGAAAGCGATATAACTTGTACTCCTGAGTGGGCATATGTATATGCCCGAAAGGTTGAGGAATGACCCGTTATGATCCTCCACGTTACAAGCGTGCACACAAAGTACTACCTCTTTTTAATATAAAATTTACTTAATTAATTTGGAGAGATTAAGAAAATTAGTTTAGTTAATTATTTGTAATAAATAGATGTTGTTTTTCCTAAAATATCATTGCTAATAATATGTATTAGTTAAAACTACCATTTGATAAAATCTTTAACATGTACAAGTATTAAAAGGACTACTTTTAAAAAAAAATATAAAAGACAAAAAAAGATTAGGGGTTTTATATTTAGAAGTAAATTATATTAAGTATCATAGCAACAACATTTCCTAACAAGCCACAAAGAAACAAACTATGTACGTATCACCAATATATGTCTAAACATATCAGAGCAGCAAACACATATACATCCAAGCCAATTTTGAGGAAACTTGTTATTGGGGAAAATGACAAAAAAAAAGTTAGTAATTGCAATATTACAATTAGGTACCTAAGAGGTCAAAATCTCAAGAGAAGAAGCTATACTTGATCTGATATTTTGTAAATATAGTCAAATGACTAAAATATCCTTATATCTTTTTTCAAAAACAAAAACAAAAGCTATCAAACTTGTTATTTCCGGTACATTTCTTGGCATTTGTTATTCAACACTTATCTTTGCCAGTTCACAATTTATTAATAAATAATTCATCATTGCCAATACACTTTTTTTTTATTCAACACTTGTCATTGCTAATTCACAACTTATTAATAAACCCTTTGATATAAGGGTATTTTTGTTATTTAACTATATTTACAAAATAACATATCAAACATCACTTCCTTTCCTAAAATTTTGATATCTTAACTGCCTAAATTAGAATATTGTAATTTTTAACTTCTTTTTATGTCATTTTTTCTTACTATTGTTATTTAGGAGTTTGTCTCTTAATAATCATGTTCGGCAAAATCTGTTCTTTTCTAATATGGGTAGCTTGTGAATATTCTATTAAAATTTTTTATCTATAATTAAATAAGTCTATCTCTTTTCTATTGTAGATAAGTTGTGGTGATTTCATTTATTTTCTTTAATTATGATATGTGTGTTAGAAGTTTAAGGTTTGCTCTTTCTATCATAGTTATTAATTAGTGCTATATACTTCAACAAGAGCACATTTGATGCTTATCACAATGATGAGCATAGAGTTCTCATCTTAATGTGAATTATTCAGATTGATTTTGAATGCTCCATATTGAATTTAGATTTTTTTATATATTTTAAATAATTTTTATTTTAATATATATATAATTCAAAATAAAGATTATCTTAATGCCATTAGGTGACGAGGCCTTTGCCTCTATAATACTCAATTGATTATATTATTTGAAAAAGCTAAGTTTTCTGCATATAATTAGCAAGTAACAATATGGAAGGCAAGAGAAAATTTTAAAATAAAAGTTTTTATTTATATTTTAATTTGCATGAGATAATAAATTCTTTTTTGGAGGGGAAAGGTTTAGGTGAGTTGGGTTCTAGGGCTCACCAGGGTCAAAGCATACCTTCAGGTTCAAAGAATACTTACAAAGGTACTTACAAATTAACTACCAATAAAGTCTTTATATTGGCAACAGGATTCAAACTCATAATCTTATGGGTTATAAACTAACTCCTTATCAACTGGACCAACTCTTATTTTTATGAGATAATAAATTCTAAGTATAAACTGTAGTCCTCTTCTTCTTCCCCCTATTTTTCTACAATTGGAGAGGTTTCTATTCTGTTTTGAAAACTTCTATTTTAATCCAATTTTCCATTAACATTCTTAGAAATATTTGTTTGATAAAATTGGGGATAAATCCCCATTTGAAAAATTAATTGTAGAATGGGACCTAAACTTTTAAGGTCCTTTTATAGAATTAAAAAGGAAAAGAAAAACTACAATACCATTAATAAAATACAATTAGAATCAAACATATGCAACTGAAAATAAAAAATGTGCAATTGGAGATTAAGGATATACAATTAGGATGACTAATATGAAATTTGGTTCTATATACAACTTGGCATATGCAATATGTAATTAGGATCAAACATATGTAATTGGAGATCAAAGACATGTAATTAGGATCAATGATATACAATTAGATCTTATATGTAACTAGGCATATGCAATATGCAATTAGGATTAAACATATGCAACTAGGGCTCAAGGATATGCAATTAGGATGAGTGATATACCATTAGGTCTATGTAATATGCAATTAGGATCAAGCATAAACAACTGAAAATTAAGAATATGCAATTAGGTCCTATATGTAATTAGGCATCATCAATATGTGATTATGATCAAGTATATGTAACTTAGAATCAAGGATATGTAATTATGATCAGTGATATGCATTAGGGATCAATGATATGCAATTAAATCCTATATGTAATGAGGCATATGCAATATACAATAAGAATAGCATATGCAACTGGGGTTCAAGGATATACAATTAGGATGAGTGATATATAATTAGGTCCTATATGTAACTAGGCATATGCAATATGCAATTAAGATTAAGTATATGCAACTGGAGACTAAGAATATGCAATTAGTTCCTATATGTAACTAGGCATATATACAATATGCAATTAGGATTAAGCATATGCAACTGGAGATTTAGAATATGCAATTAGGATTAGTAATATGTAATTAGGATCAATAATATGTAATTAGGTCTTATATACAACGAGACATATGCAATATACAATTAGGATCAAGCATATACAATTGGGGTTCAAGGGTATGCAATTAGTTTCTATATGCAACTAGGCATATGAATATGTAATTAGGATCTAGCATATGCAATTGAAAATCCAGGATATGCAATTAGGATTAGTAATATGCAATTAGATTTTATATGCAACTAAGCACATGCTACATGCAATTATAATCAAATATATGCAACTTGGAATTAAGGATATGCAATTCAGGTTATTTGGTCTTTTACCCCCAAACTCATTGTCATCTAAGATTAGGTCTCATTCTATAATTAACTTTTCAAATAGGAATTTATCCCCAATTTTTCCTATTTGTTTTGTCACAATGAATATATTTTTAAGTAAAGTACAATATCTCTATCTTTAGATGGAAGGAAAAAAAATAGGGAAAATATAAGAAAAGGAATAAGTTTTCTCTTATTTGGATAGGAGGGAAGAGTGAGGCAAGGAGGAGCGAGAGAGAAAATAATCGAATAATCTCATATTCTACTTTTGATTCAAGTTTTTTTTTAATTTTATTTATTGCTACTTTATAATTCTTTTGCATTTGGAATTTCCAATATGTCACATCCTAGATTTTGGGCCTAGAAATACTGAAATTAGGCTGAATTGGGAGGCTACTAAATCCCTTATGGCAGGAGTCCCAGAGATTCCCTAGAAGGATAGAGGGATTTCTAGAGACTAGATCGCAAAGAGAAAGCATTCTAGGACTGAGAAAATAGAAAGTTAGAGACTCAAAAGAAGTCTCGAGGCCCAAGAATAAGAAATAGATATGAATATAGACCAATAGTTATGTTGGAGGCCTCAATGAGGTGAATTTTAAGGTTAAGCCAACTAGGGGCAAAACTGTAATTTCGTAAAGTTTTAGGCTAGTAAGGGCAAAAATAGAAATTATGCCCGAAAATCTTAGAAAAATCCTAGAAAATGGGAAATGATAGGTTAAGGTCCGAACACTTCAGAAAAATTCCAAAAAATAGGAATAAGGTTCAGAAGCTTGTATGAGGCTAAAAATGACGAAAATGCCCCTAGAAGGAATTTGTGGAATTCCCTGGGTTTTGACTGATTTTGAATATTATTGAAAATGAATTATTTAAAGTATAGGGAGGCCTCAGATAATTGGAAGAAAATGGGGGGGGGAATACTTGAGGAATTATCACAGGTTTTAAAAATAATTCCGTCCCCAGAAAGAGAAGAGATTGGCTTTAATGGAATTTAAAGCTTATTTACATACTGTCCAGGAAAAGTCAAAGTCAAATGTTTAAAGGTTGACTTTTGACTTAAGAAAAATTAGAGGAATTCCATGTAATGAATAAATAGTATTGGTATCCAGAGATAGATTCTCGGAGTTGTGAACTGGTAGAAAGAATTCGGTCAAAATCACTTCGACATAAATATCATTAATTATTTTAATTATTTTAATGGAAGAACAAGGAAAGAGCATCACTCTATCTTTAGGCATGTTATATAATGCCATGTGCATTTATTTGAGGAAAGAAAATAGTACCAGAACATGTCCTAGTGATCCCGGGTAAGTCAGGGCCAAAAAAAGTACCTTATACGGTACAGAATGGCAAGATAGGTGGAGGAATACCTAAGGGTTGTATTTTGCATGAATTTATATCAAATTTCTCCCTATTTTAATGCCTTAATGATAAAAGAAAATGGAAGAGACAAGTATACGGTTTGGTGGGAAAAGAAGGTTTTGCGTGTACAGTCGGATGCAAGACACGTGTATAGTTGGATTAAAAGCATATGGATTGATGATGTAAGCATGATGTCATTTTGATGAGGTAAACATGATGTCATAAGACACTTGTCACCATAAGATTAAGCCACACATTTTTTTGCGGCGAATATAATTATTGCCGGTTATTGGTGATTAATTAATTAATTTTTTTTGCCATCAACTAATTAATTTAGTTAATTATTTTTTCCATCGATTAATTGATTAACTAAATTTATAAGAAATGTCGTGCGTTGGTCAATGACAATACTTTAGAATTGGAAAATACTTTAGAATTTTGTCTCCATCTCTTATCGAAATAACTTCAACAAATTCCTTTACAATAATTCAGTAAGGACAATTTAAGCTTGCGTGTACGTATCCCGTTCCACCCATCGCAATGATTCTCTAAATTATTCAAAGATAATAAAAATGCAAGAATGAAAAAAGCAAGAAAAAGTGTTCTATATTCAGTAGAATAAGAAAAAAGGCACCTTTCTTCAATTTTTTAAAAAACCTTGTTTGACACTTTAAAATGTGTATAGAATTTTATGATTATTTAATATATTGTTTTATTGAATGGACCTGATATATTAATCGAATTATTTACTCATAATTAGCTCAAGCGTGTAAAAATTACTCATGTAAAAATATTAAAATATTCATTGTCATGGACATATCCTCTTCTCATAATGAGATAATAAACTAATTAGTAATAAGAGTGAAATGAACCATCTAAAATTGGCCAGGGGATTAAAAAATGCGGACTGTTAATACTTATTTTATTAGATCAGCATGAATAAGTGGCAATAATTTTGCTTAAAAAATCTTTTTGATTAATTCTACACAAATCCTTAATATAAGAGCGGGTTTGATTTTGATACTAGATATAATATCTCAATCAGCTTTGTCTCTTAAATTTATAATATGTTTTCATAGTATCCTTATTGATTACATATATTAATAAGATTTTTATCCAACAATAGTCATCATAAAAGCACAACATAATATTAATTATTATTTTTTCAGGGAATTAATTATTACTTCCTACATCTCTTATTATAAGAAATAACTATCAACATTACACGGTTTAGTTAAATTTAGTTAAAAGCATTAAATTTGTAACATATATACTATCTCCCATCCTTAATATAAGAACTAGTTTGACACTCAATTTGATCCAAACATAAGACTTCAATTTGCTTTATCTTTCATATTTATCTATATTTTTTCAAAATAATCCTTGTAGTAGTTGCATATGTTAAATATTTTATCAAATGGTAGTTTTAGCTAATACACATTATTAGCAAGGACATTTTAGGGAAGACAAAAATTATTTATTAGCACTAACTAATTTAACTAATTTGTTTAATTTCCTCAAAATTAGTTAGTAAGTTCTTATATTAATGACCGAAAGTAGTACATATTTTTCTAATTATATCATTGTTTGTAAAGACAGTATATGAGAGATGATAAGTAAAGAATACAAAGAGATAATAAATGATGTATATTTAATGTGGGTAAAAGTGAGAAGACAAGATTAAAATTTCATACAAAGAAAATTTGTTTCTTATTTAAGGACATCATTATTATAGGATTGTTAATACCTAATTTTATTGTAGAATTGTTAATACCTAATTTTATTAGATCCGCATGAATAAGTCACAATAATTTTACTAAAAAAATAATTTTGATTAATTCTACATCAAATCCTTAATATAAAAGCGAGGTTTGAATTTGGTTCTTTTCTATCAGATATGGCAGGACTGGTTGTAGGGGAGTGCTAAAAGATAAAGAAGGATGATGGATCATGGGTTTTAGTTGTAAACTGATTGTCGTATCTCTAGCGATTGCAAAGCTGATCGGATTCATCCATGGTCTCAACTTTTGCTGGACGAAAGGTTACAAATAGTTTGTTCTACATATAGACAGTGTTGGAGCCCTTTTCCTTTTGCATAGAGGCAGTGAGGCAGCTCATCCTTTCAAGGACATCATTGATAAAGCCAAGCTTTTGGGTCATAGGGACTGGTTAATTGTTCCATCTCATGTATCGAGGGAATCTTTGGTTATTGCTGACCAATTAGCAAAACGGTCTCATTCTTTAGAGGGTAATTTTTGTATCTTAAATTATCCTCCTCTCGATCTAGAGGGGATGGCTGATAGAGGAAACTAGGGTTGGGGTCGGGTCATTTAGTTGTGGTTGTTTTCAGTTTCTATTAAAAAAAATTACATATATTAAGAGGGTTTCTATCCAAGAATAGTCATGATAAAATATGGTATTTTAAGAAAATTAATTCATATTTGTTATAAATAACTAAATCAATTTTTTAAATTTATTTAAAATAATTAAGTAACTCTTATATTAAGAATCAGAGGAAGCATGGATCATTTGTGTGGGCAAAAAAAAAAAAGAGTAATTTGTAGCTAAAATGTACCCCCTTTGTTTCTTTTGAGTAAAAACTGAATACCATTAACACAACAAGAAAGAAAAAAACTACAATACTACAACAAATAAGGATTAGCTTCCTTTATCACCATTCGTCTCAACTAGAGGAAAGATGAAGTGTTATCAGAGATGCAATAATTTCTTGGAGGAATTACAATCAAGTCCCGTAAAAGAGAAATAATTATCAAAAGGTCCCAATAACAATTTCAACAGCCTATAATGACAAGTCTTACAGTGAGAATGACAACCTTTGTGATTTGTTTTTCAATTATTTTCCTTGCTTAGAATCTCATTTTAATTCTCCCTAATTTCTTTCAAGACCATGGGACATGTTGGCAAGATGGTCCGTAATAGAGTTGTCAACTCTAGGGGTATAATTTAGGAAAAATTACAAATAAAGACCCCTCAATATATAAAATGGCAATAAGGGACTCTGAATTTGAAAAATTGCTGCAAAGGACTCGGTCCCAATTTGCGATTATGAAATGTTGATTAAAAGACAAAAATACCCACCGGCTTCACATATCCTCTTATGCTCCGTCCTCACAAACCCATATCCTTCTCTCCTCTCTTCTGCTTTGTCCTTCTCTTTCAACTAAGCATTTGAAGTAATACATCAAATAGATTTCATTTGTGTTTGTGCTGAGTTGTGGGAGGGTAGGATGTTTTTTTTTTTAGCTCTTTCAATCAAGCAAGCGAAGCACCCGCCTGGGTCCCAACGTTTTTTATCTTTAAAGTTAGAAAGGGATGAACAAATAATCAATCAGCCCAACGAGAAGCATAAAAGTTGAAATGCAAGCCTTTCGAGTATAAGCTAAAAACTCTTAACATCCTTGTTGCAGGGTTTGAAGAGGATGCATTTTGAGAAACAGGTGAGTGAAGCCTAGCCTACCAATAACACCCCTTTATTCAGATGATTATATGTTATCAAATGATAATTAGATGTTACTTTATCTATGAATGCAGTTATTAGATGATTGCCTGGACTTGATATTGTCAAGAAATGTTCAAAATTAGCTTTGATGTCATCGATGTTAGATGATTATCTGGACTTGTTATTTTCTGTTAGAGACTTATAATTTTCTATTCTAGACTTATAATTTTCTATTTTAGACTTATAATTTTCTATTTCGGACTTGTTATTTTCTGTTGCAAACTTGTAATTTCCTATATCAGAGTTGTGATTTTTCATTTCAAGATTATTATTTTTTATTGTAGACTTTTTATTTCCTATTGAAGACTTGTTATTTCCTATTGTAGACTTGTTATTTCTTATTACGGATTTGTAATTCCATATTGTAGACTTGTAATTCTTATCATAAACTTGTTATTTCTTATTGTAGAGTTGTAATTTTCTATTACAAACTTGTCATTTCCTATTGCAGACTTTTAATAACAAGTGTTGATTTAATGCCAATGAGATGCCAATGACAAGTTTATTAAGATGAATAACAAGTTTAGTAACACAAGTGACAAGTTCTAATACGCATTTGATAAGAATTTAAGTTTGTGCATTAAAATGACAATTTTCACATTCTTGGATGAATGACAACTTCAGTAAGGCTAATGACAGCTTTAATAAGTCGAATGACAACTTCTGATAATCTACTCATACAAATTTGAGCTTAAACTGTTAAAATGATAGAATTTTCATATTTCTTTACGAAATGACAAGTTCAATTAGTCAAATAACAACTTCTAATAAGGTTTTCATACAAATTTGAGATTCCTTGTTAGAATGATTGAATTTCTACATTTATTTACGAAATGACAAGTTAAGTAAGGCCAATGACAATTTCTGATAAGCTACTCATACAAATTTGAGATTTTTTGTTAAAATAGCTGAATTTCCACATTTATTTATAAAATGACAAGTTTAGTTAGGCCAATGACAAGTTAAGTAAGGCCAATGACAAGTTCTTATAAGGTTTTGATACAATTTTAAATTTCTCTGTTGAAATCAGAATGTGTAGATTTCCTTGATAGTAAGCACTTCTGAGATAGGATTCATAACAAGTTCAATTAGGCCAATGACAAGTTAAGTATGACCAATAACAAGTTCCGATAAGGTTTTCATATAATTTTAATTTCTCTGTTGAAATGAGTAAATAAGAAAAAAGAAGAGATCCTGTAATGTGAGGGGGAGAAAGAAGCAAAACTAAAATCAAGGAAACCAAAACCAAGGGGAAAAAAAACACCATCATAGGTGCCCAAGCCCCTCCACTTTGGTTCTTTCCCCATGGTTGCTAAAAAAATATTGTTCATCATCGTCTTCATGGTCGCAGATCTAGGATGCCCTAACCTCATATCATTCTTCCCAACCTAGCTGCATCCATCGAAGGGCGGGCCCAATCTTGCAATCAAAACCCCATTCGAGCTTCTGTGCTTGAGCAACACTATGAAGGGGTCGGTCCAATTTTCCCAACCAAACTGCACATGTGCTTTCCCTTCTTTTTGTTCCATGTCAATATTTTGTCTAATGGGAGAAGGCCTGCGTCCAAGCTCTTCAACATGTGCGTGAAATTGATAGTTCCACCCACCCCTTGAGTTCATCTTTGCTTTGCTTGTCACAATGGAACTTAGAGCGGACAAGTAGTTGGATGCAGTGACAGAGCAATGGGGATCTATACTTTGTCATCGATCCAATTTTTACCAGAATTTCTCATCTATAAATCCCCATAACTCTAGCCCCCATTGAGCACCACCCTTCCATTAATCTTCCCAGTTAAAAAATCTCTCTCCTTAGTCGATAAAATCGCTCCACCATGCTCCCTAAACTAAATCCCCACTAACTCACACACCCCACGTAGAGCCTTGAGGTCACTGGAAGAGAGAAAGAAATGAGGTGATCGAAGAAAGAGAAGGAGGGGGAAGAGAGAACTTCTGGATTGGACCGCAGTGGGAAAGAGAAGAAGATAATGTGATGGAAGAAAGAGAAGAAGGGCAATTTAGTCTTTTTTTTTTACATTTCATAATTTATATTTGAGACTCATCTCTCACAGCAATTTTGTGAATTGAAATACCTAAATTACAATTTTATATTTCGAAGGTCTTAATTTGTAATTTTCCCTATAATTTAAAACAACCTACCAATTTCTATGAAATAAATTTCTAACTTTATTTATAAGCTTCTAAAAAGGTGTGCCGAGTCATCCCTATTTAACAAGTTAATAACCTCAATACAATCAGAGAAACTAAAAACCTACCTGTAAGTCTTAGACCAACATAAGTATAGTCCATGTATAAGCCCAATTAATTCTGCAGCAACATGAGGAATCTTGGTAATTTTGCAGCTAAAACTGCATATCCAGTTATTATCTTTATCCTTTGTAACTCATCTGTAACCACTATGTCCTCCATTTAAAACCCCCTTTGTCTCTCTTTAACTTTAACGGTTGCCTGTAAAAGTACAACATAATATTAATTGTTATTTTTTTGCTAACAAATAAATTATTACTTTGTTTGTCCTTTGTTATAAAAGACAACTATCAAAATTACAGGATTTGAAATGTTAGTTAGATTTAGTTAAAACTTAAAAATATTAAATGTGTAAGATATATATATTTTTAATTATACTTTTGTTTGGCATAAAATTTCAGATAAAGCGTATTTATTTCTTATATTTATGATCACTATTATAATAGATATTGTTTCTTATAAAAAGAAATAGAGAAGAAATGCCACTTTTTAACTATACACTTATCTTCATTAATATTAAAAGTTTCAGATAATATTGACTAATTATTTAAAATTTTTGGCAAAAAAATTTAACATAGTACTATTAATTATATTTCTTCAATTTACGTATTAAAACATGATCGAAAGAAATAAAAAAGATTTATTCAAAAACTTCTTAATGAAATGGACGCACATGGCGGTCGGAGAAGCAAGCCAGAGCAAGATTGCAGCGTTCTTCGTTCCCACCAAACGGGCCAACCGGCTTCATTGGCTTCCCAAGTTTCATCGTCTTCTTTCATTCTCTGCAGTTTTCTCTGTAACTGAACATGGACGCCACAAAGGAAGAATTTCTCAAGGAATTTGGCCAGGATTACGGGTACCCCAATGGTCCCAAGAGCATTGATGAACTTCGAGCCACTGAATTCAAGAGATTACAAGGTCAATAAGTTTATCTCAGTGGACAATTTCAATTTAAAAAAGATAGGAAAGTGGGAAAGAAATTCACTTTTCTTTGACCTTTTTGACCTTGGGTATAGTGTTGGGTTTAGTCTGGTTCTGCTCAAGGTATGCAGTTTGTTAAGTGGCAGTTATTATTAGTTGAACGGGGTTGATGGTAGAAGCGGTGTTTACTGAGGTTTCCCAGTCGAAAAATAGAAGAACAAAAGAAAAAAGTAACTGAAACATATTCTGTGAAACATTTCTAACAATGGCGATAGACTAAAATTCAACGAACCTCCTTCCTTTTGATTGCAAGACTATATTCAGTTTGAAGGAAGCTATTCTTCATGTCCGATATGTATGTAGAATTGTTATTGTGAACAGTTTGTATTAAGATGACTTTAATTGCCAATGAAATATGTGCTTAAACTGTGTAAGCGGCAAAAAGTGTGATGTCTGTATCAGGTAAAGGGTTTTCTGTAATGCTCACGATTTAACTGTTTTTTGGTTGTGTAAATTATTCCGTTGCAATTTTAACTTTTAGATCTTGTATACTTGGATCATGCTGGAGCAACTTTATACTCGGATGAGCAGATGGAATTGGTTTTCAAAGACCTTACCGGCAACGTATATGGAAACCCTCGTATCCTGATATGACAGTGATAACATTAAGATAGGTGCATCTTTATACTGGCTTATTTTGGGCCATGTAAATAACTTCAAGTATTTCGTTTGAGCTTGTTATCCTTGACATAATTCTATTTGCAGCATGTATGATTTTCCTTTTCCTTTCACACACGTGTAAATATGTATATATATTCAGTTTACGGTGCTTATGTTGAAGAAATATCTAGTTTTGTCCGATCTTCAACACAGGAATCAAGGACTTAGGTCCTGCGTGCCTTTTGCTTGCCAGTTGCGACCAGTCTGTACTTTGTTGGATGTTTCAGCACCAGCAGTTTGATTTGTTTTCAAAAAAGATCTGCTTGCCCCGGATTGCTAAATGACAGATTTTTAAGAGAATTAGTGCTATTTCATGTGATGTTACTTTGAATAGTTTCATTTGGAAAGGCCTTTGTTTGCCTTTCAATGTTACCAGTCATGCCACTTGTAATTCAAATGCCTGTTCAGCATTTTTAGCTTGAAACGAAAGTCCAAAAATTTGAATTTAGAAGCATATGTGTTCTTTGGGATGTTGCAGGCACTCTTCTGTCTGTAGCAACTATTATACTTTGAATGGTTTCGTTCAGAAAGGCCTCTGTTTGCCTTTCAATATTACCAGTTACTTATAATTCAAATGCCTGTTCAGTATTTTTAGCTTGAAGTTAAAACCCAAAAATTTGAATTTAAAAGCATAACTGTGTTCCTCCGGATGCTGCAAGCACTAGTCTGTCTGTAGCGACTATTTTAGCAATTAAGGTAAATCTGGCTTGTGGAAGAACTAAAGTAGGAACCCTGCCAATTTTCTGATGATCACTTGTATTGGGGTCTTGCTTATGATAAGCAAATTGCATCTATCCGATGCTTGTTGTAACTGACATGGTAGTAGAAACTGAAGAGGAATGAAACAATGTCTAAGTACTACATCCTAAATCCTCATTTCATGTGATGATATCTCATTTATGCTTTCATCAAGGAATATTGCTTTTGGGACTCAGAGGGTTTTTCTTGATATATATTCAGATTAAATTGGAGGTTTTTTTTTTTTTTTTGGGCATTAGTATAATATTTGGTGTTTTAGATACTTTCTTTTGAGTAATCCTCCTCATTATTTTACTCTTCTTTTTGTATTCAATTGAGTAAGTCTTCTACGTGAAAAGAAATCCTGTTCATATAAATTGTATTCTTACTTGTGGGAGTAACTTATTGTACTGGCAGTTTGGGTCTTCTTTATTAAGTAAAATTCCTTAATCTCCACACTAGATAGCCAAAGTGACTCCAGTTCTGCTACATTGGAGATTGTGAAAGAAGCTCGTCAGCAGGTACATTGAGTTGTCTTAACACATGAGCTACCTGTTGTAAAAGTCAATAAGCTTAGTTTAAAAACAGCTTTTGTGCTAAGAGGTCTTTAGGATCAGTGAATATTATGTCTTAAATTCAGTCCTGCCTATCTAGTAGATGGTGAATGAAATACCAACTTAAATTTGCCTGATCGATGATTGAATTTTCTTCATTTTTCATGAGCAACATGCTACTGTGGATGGCCTTCTTAAATTGCCTTTGTTAACAAACCTTGAAGGGTGGGCCATGTTACCACTAGTTGCTAACCAGGCTACTACTATTAATGTTTTTCATTCTTTTTATTATTTGTAGAGAGAATCAACATATCTAAAAAATTTATATTCGGCTTGAATTATTGTACTGTGTGCCGTACAGGTCCTTGACTACTGCAAAGCATCTCCAAAAGACTATAAATGTATATTTACCTCTGGGGCTACAGCAGCATTGAAGCTGATTGGCGAGGCTTTTCCATGGAGTTGTAAGAGCCATTTCATGTATACAATGGAGAATCACAATAGTGTTCTTGGAATAAGAGAGTATCCTTTCTGATGAGTAAATTATTCAAGACTACAAATGTGGTGACATTATGAATATCAAACTATAACACATTGGCACTTCATATGGTATTGATGCCATTTTAACTGTAATTATATCTATTTTCAATTAACCATTTTGTAATACCAGTTAATCAGTTGTTAAATGAGCAATTAGGTCAAATATAGTTAATCCTGTTGGTATTTACTCCTTTATGAGTTGTGGATCCAAGAACAGATCTTGTGAGATACGGTCAAATATTTATTTAGCATTAATTCTTTGTTGTTCTCATTTCTTTCCTGCTTTGAAGAGGAGATTGTTGGCTTGTTGTACCTTAAATTGAATTGTCTTTAACACAAGGACACACCCTTGGTACTTGAGCGTGTAATGTTGACTCACACTATGTTGTAATGAAAAGAAATGGAATCATGAAAAAAAAAAAAAAAGTATGTTTAAATGTGTAACATTTTAGATTGCATAATGTATAAGACTTGGTATCTAGTGATTAAATGTCATCTGAGATTTTTTGTTTTCCTTTTAATGCGGTTGTAGGTTAAGTTGACTTTATCAACATCTAAAGAACCATATTTATGTTGCAATTTTTTTGTTTTTATTTTGATGATGATTATCAACATCCCATGCACTTAACTAGTGTTAGATATGCTCTGAATCAAGGAGCTGCAGCCACTGCAGTAGATATTGAAGAGGACATGCATCCATGTGTATCTGGAGATACAATTTCCATAAGGATATCACCACACCAAGTACAAAGGAGAAAAGCAGCGGGATTGCAAGATCAAAAGCCTACTGGTAACTTTTGAAGTCATATGTTATTCTTGGGGTTTTGGACTTTCTTTATGATATCTGGTTATTCATTTCCCCCCACAATGCAGGTGATGTGTATAATTTGTTTGCCTTCCCCTCAGAGTGCAATTTCTCAGGGTTGAGATATAGCCTTGACTTGGTTAAGATTATCAAGGAAGATTCAAGAAGGATTCTGGGAGGTTCTTCAGCTTGCAAGTAATATGCTACATTGTTTGTCTTATTCACTCCTTTTGTCTATGTATTGCTTTACATCTGTCATTTAAATAACACGTAAAATGACATGGTGCTGTTTATATTTTTAGTTACAGTGTCCATCATATAGAACGTATTAGGACAATAAAACTGATTGTCAAATTCATGTTGTTATGCAAGTTCCCTTTTGCTTCTGGTGTCCTAACTGAGTTTTTTCTTGATGTTTAAATGAAATGTATGATAAAAAGAGACCAAGGAAACTTTTCCTATGTCAATCCATGGTTTATTCTCTCGTTTAGAAGCTTAAATTGTTTTTAGATTCTTATTTCCAGAACACTTGCCTGTTATATATGTATTGATCAGCTTTTAGGATTTTGATATTACTTTTATCTGGATTACCGGGATATGTCACCAAAGAGTCCTTTACACTTATCTTTGTTTTTGCCTTTTGTTTTATTTATTGTTTATTGTATTTGCTTTTGCTTTCTTGCAATATTTTATTTGGCTTGTAATGCAATGGTGATTCCTACAACGAATAGAAATATCTTGGGTGGAAGTAAAGCTGATATATTTGATTTATCTTAGGGGAATTGTTGCTGCTTTTGAATATTTTGTTTGCCTATGAAAAGATTCCATATAGACAGACACGTTAATTTTACATTGGATTAGATCATGCTATTTTGCTGTTCTCTCTTTTTCTCTATTCCTACTGGTCTTACATCATTGGTGGCTACGTTATTCTGTGTGACATCTTCAGAGCATTGATGGTAGACATTTGTTTGTATATTGTTTTTGTAGAAATGGTGGCCAGTGGATTGTCCTGATTGATGCTGCAAAAGGATGTGCTACTAGACCTCCTGATTTATCCAAGTATCCTGCAGATTTTGTTGTTATCTCCTTTTACAAGGTAGTTTGCGAAAGTTGAACTCATTTTGATTGATCATCAATGACTACGAAAAATTGACGTTTTACCTTGTGGTTTTTTATTAAGATGTTTGGCTATCCCACTGGGCTTGGAGCTCTCATTGTTCAGAATGGTAAGAAACTTAAATTAAAAAAAAAAATTGTATATTTTATTTTTGGCTTAAATTAAACAAGATGCTAAATTAGTCATGATATTGATGGAAATTTCATACTTGCTATATTAGACTAATTTCACGAATGTTTGTCTTGTAATGATTGTCTTCATTATTCCTTTTTTTAATCACAGATGCGGCCAAGTTACTGAAGAAATCTTACTTCAGTGGAGGTTTGTGGCGTGGTGGCTTGATGTCTATCTGTGGTTAATGCTCAAATCAGTCATTTATCCTGTCCCCATTGTAGGTACAGTTGCTGCATCAATTGCCGACATTGATTTTATTAAGAGAAGGGAAGCTATTGAGGATCTGTTTGAGGATGGCACTGTTTCGTTCTTGGGCATAGCATCTATTCACCATGGCTTCAAGATCCTGAGTTCTCTAACGTTATCAGCAATATCACGGTATGCAGAAGAGCATGCATGCATACATACATACATACATACATGTGTGTGTATAAAGATATAAACAAGCCTATGTTCCTACTTAGAAGCACAGATATGATATTGTCCTCTGGTATCTTATCTCCGTCTATTTGAATTTTGTTGGCATTTTTTCTCAGTTTGGTATTGCTTATAATTTGCAAAATCCGCTTTTTTAAAATATTAATAAAAGTTAAGAGAAGGAATTATGCTGATGACATTTGTAGCTTTGTGAAGGTGTTTATGCATCGTTTCTTCTGTTTGAAAGACAAGCACAATTAGTATATAACATGCTTGTAATTTTTAATGTTCAAACACATAAGAAAATATTGAAAATTCAAACAAAATACAATGAAATGCCATTGAATCACTTACTTGTTTTAACTTCTAATACTAACTTTAGAGACAGCATTCTGCAATACCAAACTACACCTCCGTTCGCACAGAAATTTTTGTTGTGAAACCTGATTGACTGTTAAGATAAGAAATAGCAAAGGTGATCCAAAATACTTTGCTAGCCAAATTGGCTGAAGGTTATTGCCAAAGATCATTTCACTCCAAATTTTAAGCTGTTAAGTAAAAGTTACATGAATAACTTGATTATAATGTCTAACATACATGAAAGCCCTATGGCATGAAGTTTAGACAAAGTGAAGGCTTTTTACACCTTGTGCTGAAACTCTATTTTGATTAAGTAAGTAAGAGGTACGAAGGGTTAAACACCGGACCTTTTTGGATCCAGAGGCATTCATTTCATGCCAAATACTATTTCAAGTAAAAAGCTTAAGGTGCTAGGTGAAGGCCCACGACCCATCTTCATGATTAAAATTCTGTATGTTCTGTTACCCAAAAGAAAATATCCGTAGGTTCTGAGTAATACGAAGCCTTTTTGTCTTTTAGGCATACAATGTCTCTGGCCTTGTATACAAGGAAAAAGCTTTTGGCCCTCAGGCATGGGAATGGATCCAGAGCGTGCATGGTCTATGGATCTCATAAATCAAGGGTATGTTACTGTACAATTTGGTTGTTGTCCAATGCTCGGTTTTATATGATAGCTTTTTTTTCTTGTGGTTTGGAAGTTCTGTGACTTATGCTGTTTTTATTTTTTTTCTTTTGGTGGTTTGAAAGTCTTGCGACTTATGGAGGTTGTGAATTTCACAGTTGGAAGTTACCAACCTCAATGCATCTGTTTAGGTGGTTGCAACCTCCCACTGCATTGCTGTAAACATTGTACAACATTATGAATCTAATTCAATTTCTGGAGTACTTTAACAACTTTGGTTTTCAATAATAAATTGCCATACATAGCCGATGGTGAAGCTACACTCCCGTATTCAACTAATGTTGGAAAACCTGTCCTTGCATTTCTTTTTATCAATGTGATTTACTTATGGTTTCTTCCTTGGAATTGTCCATTGCTTCTTAAATACATCCCCATTGGCATGTTCTGTCTCCACCTCTGCCTTGCCATTGTCCTTGCTGCCCTCTGTACCTCCCTCACGGTCTGCTGATTTGCCAAGGGCAAAATGATCTAAGGTCTGGCTTCCACAGAAGTCAGGAGACTTCCATGGGGTATAGGATGGAACCAAGTTTAATGAATTTTGATGGAAGTCTGGTTCCTTGGAAGTGGGCTTGCGGCACAGTAGACAAGTGCTTTTTTTGACTTTGATCCTGAGTTCCATTTCCACCCTTCCCATTATATGCCAAACGGGCATAAAGTGCAATGTGGAGGATCCATAGCTCTGAGGGTAAAAGCATGATTTCAAAACTAATTCATAACCATGTTTCAGCTGTCATTTCTCCCTGGGCATCTTCATCCTTTTAGTCCAATGTCTGTTATTCCCTTGTAATCATTACTCAATATTATCTATCCCCTTTTTTCTTACTTGCTTTAAACAGGGCATGAGAGTCATTTTCTATACTCAAAATTACCTTTTCATTCACTTTCTATTTTTTGTACCTACATGACTCCTTACTTTTCCATTTGACCTTCCAATGTTGACATCTTCCTATGGTTTTTCTTCTCTTCTGTTTTCCTCCCTAAGCAAAACCTTTCATTATTTCTTAGGTTGTTGTTACCATTCTGACCATCATTCCAGGTCTTCTACATTCATAGGACTGAATGCATATAAAAAGAGATAAAGAGAATGGATAATGGATGTAAGGATACAAGTTGGATCCTCTATATTTATGAATTTCACTTTTTTTTGGGGGGGGGGGGGGGGAGGGACCACTAAGAATGTTACTATGTTCAGGGTGCACCTCCCTTCTTTACACCATGATCACTTTTCGTTCTATCTTCGACCAAAAGCATTATATGTATCTATTTTTGTGAATGTAGAGGACCAGGATAGTAAACAAACATAAAAAAGACAGCTTGTTTCGATGGTTTCACTGCTCCCTTTCTCCCTAAAGTCTGCTCGTTGGGCTTTGTGTCTTTGACCTTTGGCAAGATGGCATCTTGACTTCTCAAAAGTTGGTCTGGATAAGCATAAATATGGCACTTGATGCTTGTGTTCCTGCCTCTTTGTTATTTGAATTTTATAATGTTTTCTTTATTAATATTTATTATTGCAATGATGGCGATGTTGGTGAGTTGTTTTTTGTTTTCTTGATTATCATTATATTTAGTTTATTCTAAAAATAAAGTCTTGTAAGTTGGAACTAAAAAATTAATATGTTGACTTGTATTCTTTTGAAATAAGTAAACATTAAAATTGTTTTAGTGAGTTTCACTTATTATATGGGTTGGTAATGTATTATAAAATATTAATTTTTATTAATTATAAAAATATTATACTCTATATATTTATTGCTTCATATAAATATTTTGTGGTTCCCACGCCTTATATTTTTAAAGATTGGTGTTTCCTGTACCCGTATTAATTTTTATACCTTCAACGTAGAAGCTGGATAATTCGCCAAGAAATTTATCAAGGTTGTTTTTCTCTTTTTGGTTCTGTATCTCACAATATAAGCAGCTGTTCCCTCATAGTTCCTTTTGACCCATTAATAAGCGTTATCTGTGCACTTGATTGTCATTTTAGCGGGTAGAAACCATAACTTATGTAGCTGATTGGCTTTAGATTTAGATCATAATTTCCTCTAACTTGTAAAGCTTTTCAAACAACAGGCAATGATTGATTTTCTTACTATGATAAAAGAAAATAAACAGTCCACATGCAGAATTCTCCTATCTTGTTACTCTTATTTATCTTAATTTTCTTGAAATTAGTACTGTTAGAATTTGTGCTGTGGAAAGCTGTACAAGATCTTATATTCCTTTTATTATTGTTGTTGTTGGCGTCGTCATCATTGTTGGTTTTTCTCTATAAGTGGAGCTAGCTTGATCCAGTTATTTTTCCTAATCCAGGAATTGTGTGATGAAATGGGTCCAATTGTCTCATTCAACTTGAAGAGACCTGATGGTTCTTGGTATGGATACCGAGAAGTGGAAAAGCTGGCATCTCTATCAGGAATTCAGCTACGGGTACAACTGAGGATTTTCTTCATGTTGTTAACCTGTCTTTTTGAAAGATCATCTTTTCCCTCTATCATGATAAGACTTAACTTTTTCTATTCGCTTGTCCTGATCTAGCATCTTGCTACAATGCTGATTGTATATCTGTATCTGCTATCTGTTTAGACAGGATGCTTCTGCAATCCAGGTGCCTGTGCAAAATACCTTGGGTTGTCTCACGTGGATCTGCTTTCTAATACTGAGGTTGCTGCTTGTTAATGTTATTTTCCAGCTATTGACATCATTGGTTTGTCTAAGTTTCATTTGTTTATATCCTTGGAATGATAGTTAGATTTACAAATACAGGCAGGCCATGTTTGCTGGGACAATCATGATATAATTAATGGAAAACCTACTGGAGCTGTAAGAGTATCCTTTGGTTACATGTCAACATATGAAGATGCCAAGGTTTGAACTCTTCTTGTCATCTTATCTTTTATTCAACATACGAAGAGGATCCTTTGATTCAGGATTCTGAGTTAATCGAGTCTTGTTGGGTTAGCTAACATTTAATAACTATGTCATGCTCATAACAAAGTTAAAATGAAGTGAGAGAAATCTCATTTTCATGAACTTGTAGCTTGGCTTGGGTTCTTGGTTCATGTGTCAATATTTGATGATTCTTGAATGCATTTCCAACAATTTTAGGTCACCATTCTTTGTAATCTAATTCTTGTGTTCCTTTTTTTCAGAAATTTATTGATTTTGTAGCAGGTTCCTTTATTTCACCTGAAAGTCACTTTGGCCACACAAAACAATTGAAAGGTCTGTGCTCTTTAATCAGTAAATTTTAAGTTAAATCATAGACATCCTTCCATCTAGAGGGCTTAGTGTTTTAAATTTTTTATTTCTCGTATTGCTGCTCATATCCTTTGGCCCTAAAAGACAGGAATAAACTTGCATTAGATGCAAAATAAAAGTGCACACATATATGAAGCTAATTTGTAGGCTTGCATATGCCAACCAAGATAGATTTTTCAGCCAGTGATTTGAACTTATGCACAAACGTTTACTTCATGCAGGCTTTGACCATTGTTCCTTGTCTTCTGGTTTTTCTCTTCAATCTATTACTATATATCCAATAAAATCCTGTGGTGGTTTCAGCTCGGGAAGTTGGCCTCTTAGCAACAATGGTAATCATTTACTTTTCAAATGTTATCGTCTTATTAGTTTGAGTCATATCTAGTTATTGTCAACTTTTATAATAAGGTTTAAGAACAGAGAATACAGTAGGTTGCAATTGCTGCTTTTAGCTCAACCAGAAACACGAGTGGTAAACTTATCTCTCATTGGGAAAGTTCACTTTATTGTACCAAACTTTCTTCTGATCTTTTCCCTACCATGTGGTCAATTCATCGTTATGGATTTGAAGCCCATTTATATAACTGGTCCTTTGGGAAGGATTTGTTCTTTTTTATCATATCATTGGTCACAACTCTGTTTCTGTTGAGATGGGAATGTTCTCATATTTCCCCCTTCTCCATTTCTGTGGTCTTCTTTATTCTATAAAATTTCTCACCTTCTAGTTCGAATATTCTAATTTATTACAAATAATCAATCAAGATTTCTCCTTTAAAATAAAAAATGTCATTAATGTACATTCTCACCTGCAATTATTATAATTACAGATATGTATTACCTGGTCTGAAGAAAGTTAGATACTCATTTCTGAAAATTTTAAGCAGGCCTGAAATATGATCGGGAGTGGATTCTTAAAAGCCTTAGTGGTGAAATTCTTACACAGAAGAAGGTAAAACTATTATTTGATTCTTGAATCCTTCAGTGTGTGTAATTTAATGTATGGATGCACATTTCAGAGATTGGACTTGGTTTTGTCGTTGCTTATGGTGGTGGATGTTGATTAATTATTTTTTCCTAGTAAAACAATTATTATTTTCTTCTTTCTCATTTCAACGTAATGAAATGAATTCTCATCGGTGAACTCTCTTCTGCATCCTTTTCAGTTTTTATCTTGTGATGTTGATTGTATTGTTTACGTGACAAGCCCACAATATGATCATTTTAATTTCTGATAAGTTTGCAATTTAATTTCTGATCCACTGAACCATGTTTCACCTATCTATTAAAAGGGAATGACAACAAAACTGAAAGCAGTGAATTTTTCTGGGACCAAATGTAACTGTTGTCCTTTAAAAAAAAAAAAAAACCAGGGCAATGGTGATTGATGAGGCTTGATACCCTGCCAAGAAAATAGATGGATTGGAGAAAAGCTAGAGAGAATCTAATAGACCTACGATGCTTCACATTAAATGCTCTTGTCTCTATTTATATGTGTCTAGTTTGGCTGGTCTTGTCTTTTCACTCTTGTAATAAACAGTGTTCTAAGAAGATCCGATGTTTCCTGGCAGAATCGTTCCAGGCAATGCTATAATGCCTCTTACGAATGTTTTTTTCCCCAAGTTCTAACCTGCCTCTAAATGCTTCAGAAGAGAAAAATTAAAATGCATAAAAAGTGTGAAGAAATATTCTTGAAATGCATTGAAATGTTGCAAAATGCATTAAACACAATAAGAAATCTCTGAAACTTGTCAAAATATTTTAGAATTGTCAAGGGTAAGTATATATTATGATACATTTTAATGCCCGATATTTGTCAGTAATTCTGGTATATTTAAAATGTAAATTGAATAATCTGTTTACAATATTTTGCACTATCCTTGTCCTGTTTTTTTATAGAAAGTTGTATTCCTTGTTGTATTGTAAATATCTCCTATTGATTAGATTCGGGTTTTAAGGCAAGATTGAATATTGTTTTTTGCGCAAGTCATACGTTGTCACAGGTGCTAGCCAATTCTAGCTATCTGTCTATCTTATTAGTGGTACTTTATAGTGAGATTTTGATTTGTTATGTGTTGATTTTGTAGGTTCCTCAAATGTGTTTTATAAGCACCTATGTTGACCTCAGTCGAGGAATCTTGTTTGTGGAGTCCCCACACTGCAAAGAAAGACTACAGATCAAGCTTGATTCTGATGTGGACATCGGTGGCAGAGAAGATGTTGGTTTGTATGGTCAGAGGTATATGGTTGCATATTTGTGTCCACTATAATTTTATCTTTATATTTCCTTGATATACACCGAGTTCTTGTGGATAGTATTGGGTGATTTTAGTTGGTAATTATACGGGGAAAACCTGAAAATTGTAGACTAACTTTCATTTAAGGATGGAGGCGGTGGATGGTTGAAACAAAGGGCATTGTGAAATGAATCCTATTTTGTTGCTCTGTTGTGCTTGTCAAGAGGCATCCACAGGAATCTCTTCTTCTTTTCTGTTTTTCGCCCTTTTTTGTTTTCTGGGGATCTTTGTTAGCAGCATGAGCTTTGGGGTATTCTTGTTATGTGTAGGGGTGTTTTTATCAGCAGATATATGTATTTCTATTCCTATCTCTTGCAAAATGTGATTATGATATTACAATACGCCTTCCTAGTATTTTGATGTGGTCTCCTTTACATTGTAATATAAAAAGAAAATGATCTGATAGTTTTACTTTTTGAGCAAGTATAGCGGAATTCTACTTCGGTTGGCCAACTAAATCCTTTATAAATATTGGAGCACCATGGAATCATGTAGGCTAGTCACATTACTTTAGTGATAATTGATCAGAGCCCCCCCCCCCCCCCCCAAAAAAAACCGGGGGAAAAAAAACTCCTTTTCATGAATAACTTTTCTGTTGGTATAACCAACAATTCCTCTTGCGATGCATAGAGTTTAATTGAATCTCTCAGTCTGTCCCTAACACATGGAATTATCTTCCATGTGAAATTGACCTTTCTCCTTAATTCGTTATTCTTTTTAATGATTATGGTTCAGTTATCATTGTTTCTTCTGAATTAAATTTTTTTCCCCTTCTGGCTTGTTACCATATGAGATTTTACGTTTGTGTAAACGAATCTTTCAAAATTAAAATCGCAAATGCCCTGATTAGTAAGCAGTAGACATGCCCTTTTATTTTTTTACCTCACGCTTGGAATAATTGTTGTGTCCTTCAGGTACATAGTCCATAGTTACGATGAAGACGTCAATGCTTGGTTTAGCAAAGCCATTGGTAAACCATGTGCTCTGTTACGCAATTCTAGTTCTGACCATGATCTAATATTGAACGAGTCCAAAGACGCAGTTACATGTAGAGATGCAAAGAGCAAGCTCAACTTCGCCAATGAAGCACAGTTCTTGCTTGTGTCAGAGGAAAGTGTACTTGACCTCAACAACAGATTAAGTCCCTGTATGCCCTTGTATTCATTTTCTCATGATATGCAATTCCTTCCACGGGAATAGTCAATTTCTTCTAAATATGCAGTAGTTACTTTTACTCTTTCTAGGGAACCTTAAATATTCTGTCCATTATATCAAGGAAGATCATAAACTAGTTCATGACAAGCAATGGCTTATTGGATCGTTGATTAAGCTATTTATTGGGTTGCAAAGGGGATTTCATGTATTAAACAAGGGCTTGATTAATTGTGATGAAATTCCTTTTGGATACAACAACTTTCCATTTCAAAATTTCCACTATTTTTCAATATAGAATCTGGACCAATTATAATTGATGTCACTAGATGTACAGAAGAGCCCATGCGGAGAAGACATGCAAGTTACTCCAAGCAGATTTCGACCAAACCTGGTGGTATCTGGAGGCAGGCCATATGATGAAGATGGATGGAGAAGCCTTAGAATTGGGAACCATTATTTCAGAGTAAGTTCTCTAACCTTGAATTCCTTTAAGACTTGTTTGCGGTGCCATTTGAAACTCTTGGTGCACATTGGAAAAACTTCCGTATGAATTATTTCCAATGATATGATGAACTTAAAATGATAGTAGGGTTTTACATTATCATTGAGTTGATTTCTGAGCTATTTTTGTGTGCCCTGGTTCCATTCCGTTCCAAATTTATTTTAATTTTCTCTTTTGCAGAAGATTATCAGTCATCATAATATTCTATGAAAACTGTCCTAACTACAGAATATAAAGAATGATAACTGTTAGGATTTAAATACAACTTAACATCTTTGGCATGACGTACTGTAATTAAATATAACAAAGATCTTATGCAACCGGTTCGTGAAGAATCAAAATGATTACAACATAACCCTTGTTGGGTCATGTTATGATTGGAGAATCTGATAATATTGCTAGAAAAAAAACTACATATACATTTTTGTATGGACTTTTTTTTTTTTTTTTTGGGTACAAACATTTTACTTGGCCTCTTGGGATCCATCATATGTTAAGCTGTATATTGTTTGGTGGCTCAGAGAATCTCTATCCTTTATAAAGGAGACGAGATATGTAATCCTTACTGTATTCTGCATATCATCACTTTACGTTTACCTTATTATTATTATTCTATTCACAGACGCGAAGAATATTTCCCTCCTTAAAATCACTTTTTCCATTTTATTTTCTTTGGTATTCTTTTGGATTGGCTTGCATTGTGATGCTTAATAAGGACGTAACTGTTTTCTCTGATTCTGATATTTTCTTCCTCTGCTCTCCAGTCATTAGGGGGATGCAACCGTTGCCAGATGATCAATTTTTCACAGAAAAATGGACAAGTTCATAAGTCAAACGAACCCTTAGCAACCTTAGCATCATACAGGAGGGCAAAGGTTAGCCAATGATATCATAATTTATTGATTACTATCTTGCATCTTTATTTCAATTCTGTACTTAATGGTTAAACATGTTTGGTTTCCCATTGGAAACTATAGGAACTATTGTTTTGATAGAAGCAGGTAACTACTTTCTTTCACCAAAATTATGTTTTTGTTGGGCTTTAACGTGAAATTAAACACGCTAGAGTAGGAATGCTCAAACCTCTGATGTGCAATTTTTTGTTTTTACTGAACCTTCTTTACATTGTAATGAGCCTATTAACTTGGACAAACGGAGCATTGGGTCTGCTCTGTTTGTTCCCCTTCCCTTATATGGCTTCGTTCTAGTTCTGATTTTACACAATGAAACAGGGGAAGATCTTGTTTGGAATTTTGCTTAGATATGAACCTAGTGATGAAGGGGAACAACAATGTGATTCACGGCTTCATGTGGGACAGCATGTTCATCCAGATCCTGTTTAGTTGGTCGGCGGTTTTGATCAAAAGAAGGAAATATTTGAGTATGAAGCCTATACACACAATAATCCAATAACAACACCATAAGAGAAAAGTGACTGGAAGATCCCAGTGGCTGGGGTATTTTGTGTTGTATATCATTGACAACAAGGATATGAGTATATAAACACGGATCCTTTCCAATGTAGGAGAATATTTCAATTATTACTATATATAGAAATCAGAAGAAGCTGCTCATGATGTCGGTTTGGCTTCAAATAATACTTGTAATTTTCATTTTAAAAATATTTTTTGTTTACGTGTTTTAAATTTACTCAGTATTTATACTTGTGCGACAAATAAATTATTCATAATTGTAAGTCCTACAGTGTCCCCCCCCCCCCAAATCCACCAACCATGATGCCTTATTTATTTAAGTTAAATTATATCATTACAAATCATTGTGAAAAGGAGATGGGAAGAGTTGCTGCATCAAGCCGGAGGATATTCATAACTTTGCTAATTTTGTCCTTTGGTAAAAAGAAAAAAAGACACCTAACACTATTGACGGAAGGATTTGCCAGCGGTATTTTGATGAAAGGATTTGTCAGCAGTGTAGATGGAACCATATCTGCAACTCCTATCCTGCAAATCTCAAACTAAATCATATCAGTTCAAATGCAGAATATGAATTAAAAATTTAACGACATCAGAATTTGAATATGAACTAAAATTATCCTTCTGATAACAACTCTATACGGAGACCGATCTTGGTGATGGGATTTATTTAATTATAGAAAAGACAAGATACATTCATCTCATTTTCCACAACAGAATTTTACAGTAAAAAAAACAATAGGAGACTGTCCATCACCTATAAGTTAAGAGGCAAGCATATAAAATGATATAGAAAGACACATATCATCGTTATCACTTCTTCAATGAAAAGAAAAACGGCCCGTGAAAGCAACCCGCACATAGGTAAAAACAAGGCACTGATGAAGGACGAAATTATAAAGCTCCACCAAAACGCGATTAACCTACAAAGCGCATCCCGAATAGCCCCCAAAATCCAAATCTAAGTGAGTGCTTACCAATGCTTTTGTGCAATGAATTCCCCCTGCAGGTGATTCTATGGAAAAGTGCCGCAAAGAATATGATGTTGGATTTTCCGACTAACAGTATTTTGTATGGGACTAGAAGGAAAATATTCTTATTTGCCGAGTTGTCCGTTTAAGCCTGATATTATAGCCCATGTAGCTTTTTCCCATCGTCTTCCTGCTCGCCATGTTGTGACTGTCGTTCCGTTTTCTCACCCACCTTGTTGACAGGTGGGAAAAAAAAAAAAAGAATTCAAGTAAATACTGTTGGAATATTTTTAAAATGAAGAAATGTATTTTTTTGAAAAGTCATATCCTTATGTAAATTTATTCAATTAATAAATTTATATGAGAGGTTATGTTTTCATATAAATTAATAAATTTATTTGAAGGGTTGTGATCTCATATAAATTAATATATTTATAATGAAGGGTTGTGTTTTCATATAAATTATTCTCTCCGGTTCTAAATATAAGACCCATTTTGTAGTGTAAATTACACTATAAAATGAGTATTATATTTAGAACCGGATGGAGTAATATATTTATATGAAGGGTTATGTAGGAAATTAAAACACTAAAAGACCTTAAATATTAAATATATTGTATTTATTTAAATTATGTTAGTTCATGAACCAACATATAGTTGTGACTTTTCATTTAATAAAGTATTATTTCAAAATGTATCTCTTCAAGGTATCATTCAATGGTCTATATAAATCCCTTACCATCACTTCATTTGGGACAACACAACACAAACACAAAGGTCAAACTTATTGTCTTTTTTTTTAGTACACATAGAGATAGAGTCAAATTATCACTTCGTAAAAGTTATTGTTGTCTTTGCTTGAATCTTGAAAGTACAATCCATATTCAAAGGTCTTTGTTGTATTCTGAAGGAAATTGGCTAGACATCCCAACTTGCACCCTATAAAATAGCTTTAGGTAGGGGGCGGATTAAATTTAAAAGAAAATACTGCCCATGCCTTGAAAATATCATGCACCACTTTCTTCTTTATTTCTTCTTCTTGTAGTCTTCAGAAAACCATTCCCTCCCAACAAAAACAAGATCCTGAAATTAGAAATGGAAAAATTGGTAGAATACCATTACCAGGATTTAAGCAAGAAAATTTTTTTGAATGAAGATCATGGTTAGAAGATGAAGCAAGTATTATTGACAAAGTAGATAGGGTACAGAGGACTCAGGAGCTGCGACTTGCGAGCGACTACCTGGAGCAAGGCAACCGAGGGAGCAAGACCATTACGCAAATTAAATTATTACAAGTTGAATCACCAAAATAGCCTTTAGAGTAATTATGAAAATTAAACCAGAATAAATAAATAAAATGATAAAAATTACATATCATCTGCCAAATAATTTAAGCAATTTGATGTGGCATGTATTCGGTCATATTTAACGGTCATGTTATGGTAGAGCGTTAAATGTCAAAATATGATAGTTAAAGATATGATTTTTAAATTTTTAAAGATGAGAGGATTATGTGTAGGGGAGTAAAAATTAAGAGGGTTGTGAATATTTTGGCCATAAAATTATAAAAAGTTAAGATACATCTAACATCTCGAAATAGGATTGTTTAATGGACGGGATGAGATCGGGATCAGAACAGGCCTGTCCTGTGTCCCGTCTTGTCCCAGAACGTCCCTTTTTTTCTTTTAAAAAAATATTTTTGTTCTATGATTAGACCTATTGTAACGGATTTTGGTTGTTTTTCTCATTCTATTTTTAGTTCTTTAGCCCTTTTGAAAGCCTTTTTTTTTTTGGGCTTAGTTCTCTTAAAGAAAAGTTCAAATAAATAATAATCATTAAGATAATAACTTCAAAATTTATTTTCACAATTCCAAATATCATAAGCAACCATAAAAACTCTAAATAAATAATAACTATTCAAGTACATATATTTTGAAAGCTATAAATATAAACATTTTGTATTGCACATGCCTTAAATATTTTGTATTTTTAACATTTAATAATTATAATATGATAAAAAATAAAAAATATTACTTTCCGGATAGGACCGGGACGGGATCCCATCTTGTGTCCCATTCTATCCCGGTCCTATTTTTTGTCCCTTCCCGGAAAAACTTTGGGACGGGTCCATTTAGTCCCACTATGGTTGGGACTGGGACAGACTTATTTGAATACCCCTACCCCGAAATATTTTTTGATGTATTCAGCAGCTTGAAATATTTTTTATTTGCATCCAATACTCTAAAATATTTTTTTTATCTTGTTGTTGGATACACAAAAAAATATTTTTTGATACTAGAGACAACTCAAAAAACTATTTTGAGGTGTTGATGTAAAAAAAAAATTTCACAATACTAAACGGTACTTAAAAAATATTACAAAATGTTAGATATATCATAGAATATTTCGGGGTGGTGTCAGTTGCCTTAATCAAATCATATAAACCACGCAGTCAATAAATAAAGAGACAATTATAATGAGGTTGGCCGAAAAGGAAATTTAGAGAAAATTTTGAATAGGTTTCGCTTTTCCTGTCGTCCCTCGTTCTACCTTCCATCGCTCTCTTTCGTTCTTTAGTCTGTCGCTGGTGTGCCAGTACTAGTGCGCCGTCCTCTTCGGGGAAGCTAGGTGAGAGATGTCTAGAGGTTGAGCAGGAAGATTCTGGTACTGGGTAAGATTAGCATTAGCATGCTCTTAGCCTGGCTTCGATCAGGACCCAGCAAGCTACAAGATTTTCACAAAGCCCGCCATCTCTTATTCTCTTCTACTACAGCTACTACAACATCCTCGCTTCCACCTCCCATAACAGTTGATATTTTGAAAGAATGCAAGACCTTGATCCAAGCCAAGCTCTTGCATCAACAAGTCTTAGTTCAGGGTCTCCTCCACTTTCTCAGCAACCTTATTGGCACCTACATAGCTTGCAATTCCACTTTCCATGCTGTTTTGCTTCTCGAGCGGCTCGAACCCTGCTCATTCCATGTTTTCTGGTGGAATCAATTGATAAGGGCTGCAATTCATTGTGGATTTCCTGATCATGTTTTGGGAATTTACCGTCGGATGAGGAGACTGGGTTGGATGCCTGACCATTATACCTATCCATTTGTTTTCAAAGCTTGTGGTGAGCTCATGTCATTCCATCGTGGTGCTTCGCTTCATGCCAGCGTGTATCGAGCAGGGTTCGAGTCGAATGTTTTTGTTTGTAATGCAGTGGTTGCAATGTATGGGCGTTGTGGTGAGCAACATCATGCACGTAAGATGTTCGATGAATTGTGTTACAGAGGTATTCAGGACTTGGTTTCTTGGAATTCTATTGTTTCTGCTTACGCCCAGGGTCAAGATTTCAATAATGCACTTAAATTGTTTGACAAAATGTCTAATGATCATTGGATATTCCCCGATGCTGTGAGCCTCGTTAATATACTTCCTGCATGTGCTTCAATGGGTGCATCATCGGAAGGTAAACAAATTCACGGGTTTGCTATTAGAAGTGGATTGGTTGATGATGTCTTTGTGGGTAATGCTATGGTTGACATGTATGCCAAGTGTGGTAAGATGGACGAAGCAAGCAAGGTTTTTGAGAGGATGAAGGCCAAGGATGTCGTTTCTTGGAATGCCATGGTTACAGGGTATTCTCAGATTGGTAAATTTGAAGATGCTCTATCTTTGTTTGAGAGGATGCGAGCAGAAAATATTAATTTAGATGTTGTGACTTGGACTGCTGTTATAGCAGGATATGCTCAAAGAGGACTTGGTCATGATGCCCTGAATGTATTTCGGCAGATGTGCAGTTGTGGGTCACAGCCAAATGTGGTCACTCTCGTGTCTTTACTTTCAGGTTGTGCATCTATTGGAGCTTTGCTTCATGGGAAAGAAACCCATTGTTTTGCAATCAAGTCTATCCTCAATGTAGAAGGACATGATCCAGGGGATGATCTGATGGTAATTAATAGTCTGATTGACACGTATTCTAAATGCAAAATAGACAAAACTGCTCGTATAATGTTTGATTCTATATCTCCAGAAGATAGAGATGTGGTTACTTGGACAGTGATGATCGGAGGGTATGCCCAACATGGTGATGCCAACCAGGCACTACAACTTTTTTCTGAAATGTTTAAAGTGGATAAATCTATAAAGCCTAATGACTTTACTTTATCTTGTGCTCTAATGGCTTGTGCTCGTTTGGCAGCATTAAGGTTTGGCAGGCAAATCCATGCTTATGTGTTGAGGAATCATTATGACTCTGTTGTTCTTTTTGTGGCCAACTGTCTCATAGACATGTATTCTAAATCTGGAGATGTAGATGCTGCTCGCATTGTTTTTGACAGCATGGAGGAGAAGAATTCTGTATCATGGACATCTTTAATGACAGGATATGGTATGCATGGACGAGGTGAAGATGCTCTCTTAGTTTTCGATGAGATGAGAAAAAAAGGTCAAGTGGTTGACGGCGTAACAATTCTTGTGGTGCTTTATGCTTGTAGTCATTCGGGAATGGTGGATCATGGAATCAATTATTTTTATAGAATGACCAATGATTTTGGGGTTGTTCCTGGAGAGGAGCATTATGCTTGCATGGTTGATCTCTTGGGTCGTGCTGGTCGGTTGGGCGAGGCTATGAAACTTATTCAGAGTATGCCCATAGAACCAACCCATGTAGTGTGGGTGGCCTTGCTTGGTGCATGTCGGATACATTCAAATGTGGAACTTGGAGAATTTGCCGCAGATCAATTGGTGAAATTGGAGTCAGAGAATGATGGGTCATATACATTACTTTCTAACATATACGCTAATGCTAGACGTTGGAAAGATGTGGCTAGGATTAGAAGTTTAATGAAACATACAGGGATGAAGAAAAGACCTGGTTGCAGTTGGGTCCAAGGAAAGAAGGGCACAGCAACCTTCTTTGTTGGGGACAGGTCTCATTACCAATCTCAGCAGATATATGAAACTCTCTATGACTTGATTCAACGAATCAAAGTACTTGGATATGTACCTCAAACAAGCTTTGCTCTTCATGATGTGGATGACGAAGAAAAAGGTGACCTTCTTTTTGAACATAGCGAAAAATTGGCACTTGCTTATGGCATCTTAACATCACCTCCTGGGGCAACTATTCGAATAAACAAGAACTTACGCATCTGTGGTGATTGCCATAGTGCTCTAACTTACATATCTAGAATTATTGAACATGAAATCATTCTAAGAGACTCAAGCCGTTTTCATCATTTCAAGAAGGGAAACTGCTCATGTAAGGGCTACTGGTGACAATAAGTAAAGCAAAATATTTTCTTGCAAAATACTGCAACAAAAGAGGGGAGAGGAATAAATGGCTAGGTGGGTACAGAGCATGAGCAAGGAAGCAAAAGAAGAAATGATGCGAATTCCATATTGGCTTTCCATAAATCAGGTTCTCTCTCACCAACTTGTCGAATACCACCTCGCTTACGAGCCTCTTTTATTGCCCACAAGATCCTCTCTCTCTTTCTCACACACACACACACACACACACACACACACACACACACACACACAGAGTGACTGTTCTAACATTAACATCTGGCAAAGTTAGTTATTCTTGGATAATATCTTTTCTTTATCTTTATCTTCTGCCAGGTGCATTTTACCCTCCTTAAACTTATTTTTAACCTGTGTTTTCCAGCTCGTTTGGACATAAGTGAGGCCCACTCCCCATTGGGCTCACTGTGGTTAACATTTTGAAACCAAATCGGTAGTTAACCAAGTAATGCTAGAAACCATTTACAGAAGTTGACAATTAGTATTTTCATCCTTGTTTTTTTGGGCCTTTAATGAGTATTTAATTTTTTTATAGATTGCTTTCAGCTTGCGAGCTCTTGCTGTACAAGACTTTTGTGATCCCCTGATTTTTATTTGAAAGGTCATCGGAATTGTATTTGTCAAGTAACAAAATGTAGTGCAATTTAGTAGACATTGCCTTGTTTGGTTGCTAGAATCATGACCCAATGAAAGTGAGGAAACTTGCTCATCTCCCAAATAATTTTCATATATCTGAAAGTTAAATTGTAATTTTTTTACTATCGGATAATTAAATTGTAGTCTAGAAACTTGCTCATCGCCCAAATAGGAACCTTTAGTTTTGAGCCTTGGCACACAGCTAAAGCATCAATGGTAAAATCAACTTAAAATAAAATGACTCATTACGTAGCAGCTTGGCATATGCCTTAATCCCATTGAAGTAATTAAATTTATTTGGTTCTTTTTTGGGTATTTTCATATTTCGTTTTTATTTAAATGAAACAATTTATTAATCAGAAATATGTTTTAACAATAAACTCATATCACTATAAATTAATTAATAATTCAAGAAAGCTAATTTGGTCCCAGAAAATTTAGGAAAGTCATGTTACTTTTGAAGTTGGAAAAAATAATTTCTTTTAATGCAAAATCAAGAGCATTACGTCGTGATATTGATAAGATTTTTTAACGTTTTAATATTATAGCATAAGAATTAATAATTTTAAGATAAAACTACAATTTCTTAACAATATAATAATATTTGTGTTGTTTAAATTTGATCTGTCATTATAATTTAGAGTAAAATATATTAACTAGCCTTTTGTTCTACTTGAATTATATAAACCTCCTTCCAATTTTGAAAATGTATATAAACCTCCCTTAAAATTAAAATGTATGTTGCACAAGTCTCTCTTATACTTTTGAGACTCCATTTCCGTCTATTGAAATGTTAGTTGACTATTAAGTTTGACTTTTAAACTTTTATTTTGACCAAAATATTCCTTTTCAACATTAGTGTTATTTAAACATTTATATCTATATAAAAAAATATTTTTTGATACAACGAAAAATAACTATAATACGTGTATTTTCAAAATTTTTAATGTCATAAAATTTATTAATTTTAATTATTTTATAGAATTATATAATTTTAATTCTTCATGGAACCTTGAAACTCAAGGTTTCTTTTAAATGGCTAGAACATATTTTAAATGCTTATTTTTTTCATCATATAATATAAATTATGTGAGTTTGAAAAATCATATAAATCATTTAAATCTACAATCTAACTTTTTTTTTAAAAAAATTGTTGCAAACATTTATAACTTATTTAATTTGATCAATTATATATATATATTCATTTTAAGAATTCATCACATTTCTATAATTCTATTCAATTTTTTTTATGTTTACAAGTTACATAATTTTCTGTCTCAATATGATAAAAACATTAAACAAAAAATAATTTGTAAAAATAAACAATAAAATTAAAGTAAAGGAAAAAATCTTAAATTGTTCAAAATTGTTCCAGCCAAAATTTAGGGATTTAGTATTATGAGGGGTAAGTTAATAAACAATAAGTATCTCAAGATAAATTTAATTAAAAAATATTTTTTAAAAATATTTTTAACGGAGTTAACGGTTTGGACTTAAGTGTATGTTTTCAAAATAGGAAAAAAATTCGTATAATAAAGACAAAATGTAAGAGAGGTTTGAATATTTTACTCTATAATTTACTGTTCATTAGATTTTGAATGCTGGGAAGATAAAAGCGAAATAAGACAAATTTCTCATGATAAACAATAAAAAAGATGAGTGAAAAAAATGCGTCATTTAATATTTTTAATCAATATTTAATTTCTATATGCACAAAAATATTAAGAATAATTTAAATATACCATTTAAAGAAACAACAATGAAAATTTTATTAAAACCCCTCATTATCTTAGCGGATGTTTGGAAGTCCCAAAAAACACTTTGAAAAAAAAAACTTTCATGCAAATCAAGATAAAATTTCTCTTTCATATTTACTTCATATATGGTAAAATTATTTTTAAAATTTTTCATCCAAATACCCTTTAATCGAATCTCTTACTAGTCAAAAAAAGTAATTAACACAAGTTTTTTACTTCTTAAAAAGGGAGTACAATACTTCATCAAAACTTAATTTTAATATTTTTAAGATTTTAGTCCATGAAACAATAATGTTTCATTGATTTGTACAGCACACTTTATGAAAATTAATCATATCTGATTAAAAAAAAAAAGAAGACAAAACTAGATACCCACCGGTCCTAGATAACCATATCCTTTTCGGATTAGTTAACATGTTTGGTATAACTTTGTCTTTAACTTCTTATAAAAGAGTTTATTTTAGGTACTATTGAATTTTAATTTTAATAGTTCTGATTGCTCAATATAAGATGAATTTTTATGTTATCATCGGATGTAACTTTAGTAAACAACAAGTTAAATTCTTAAATTTAACTATTGAGTGAGTATAATTTTTCAAAAGTACAAATATAAGGATAATTAATCACATCTACAAAATATAATATTTTTAGCGTATTATCTCATTTATACTCTAATCAATCCAAATATTCTATAAACTTCAGATGAAATAATTATTGTTTTGTCCTTCAAACAAACAGATGCCGTTGTTAATTATTTGAATAAAGATAGTTGCGTACCAAAACTCAGAGCATTACTGATGGCTTCAATATATATTTAGATTGATTTTTTTTGTGTGCCATTCTATCTATATTTATCCTTTCCTAATATATCATATCTTATTTATTGTCATATATAATATGATTCATCAAATCTAAATGTGTCTACACACCCTCCCAACCTCTTCTTGAGTGCTAAAAGTTTCTCAAAGAACAGAAAATTAAGGTTTCTAAGGCCTAGGTAAGGCATATAGTTTTGGATTCTATTTTGAGATTTTTCGTATATAATATTTATCCTTTTTTTCATAACTAAACAATTCATATATGCAAAACGTAACATGAAAAATTCGAGAGGGTTGGATCACCTTGTTTTCTTACTGTTTTATCCGTCAAACTTGCTTAATTTCCATAGTGTCGTTTATGTTTACCAATTTTATGGTGTGGTCCTTTTGACACCTCCCTTCCTTTAATCATTAGGTGCGATGTGTGTGTGTGTGTACTTGCGTACTACTAAGAAATAAATAAGTATGAAGTTGCTGTAAGCATGTATATACAGGTTCTCTTAATTGGGTAATTAAATAAGTACTAGGGCCTGTTTGTTTACCTATTCTGAAAACAGTTTTTTGTTTTTAAAAACAAAAAAATAAAAAATCCTGTTTGACAATTTATAGAAATTTGTTTTAAAAAACTAAAAATAGGAAACAACTTTTAGATGTTCTTTAAATTTTTGTTTTGGGTTTTCTATTTCCCAACAGAAAACTTTTCTCCGCCCGACTCTTCGTCTTTGCTCCCTCGTTGCTCCCTCGACGCCATTGGAGGCCAAGAGTGCAGGAGTGCTCACTAACTCCTCACCCTTGTGCTTGCCTTCTCCTCACCCTCAAGTCTCGGTGCTCAGTGCTCGTCGTATTCTCCGCTCGGTGGTTGTTGTCTCCAATCTCTTTCATCTTCCCTCCTCAGTCCTAAATCGGTGAATCATTAGCCTCTACTTTCTCATTGTCTGATTATTTTAGTGGGTCTTTGTCTAAAACTTGATCTACATCATTTAATGGATTTTTGTGTAGCATTTGAGGTCTAAATATGAATGCCTCTAGAGCAAGATTGTACTTACTAAAAAGGATTACGATGATCCCACCACTGAATTGAAGTTTCAGGGCAGCAAAACAAAAACAAATAAAATAAGATAAAAAAAACAGAGTCAGGAATATGCAGGTCAACCGCCGGGGTCTATCCATAGAATAGATGAGCTGACCAATCATAGATTGATTTTTTACAGTCCAAAGGCCTATCGTCGATATTGTTGTTATTATTAATAGTGGGGAAGGAATGAGTGGTATTTGGTGGGAGTTATTTGTAGTGAAGCTAGGAATGTGGGGAAAGAATACGCAGGGGAGGGCTTAGTTTTGGGGGATGATCAGTTAAGTATGTGTACAAGCGAGTGTGGGTTGAGAGGGCCAAGTCAATAGCGAAGGGAAAGGTCAAGTTACGTATATTAAAAGTATTTGAATGTTTGCTTATACACATTTTGACCTCCACTCGATATGAAGGAATTAAGGATTGAAGCTTCATTCACGAAAGAGGATGGAATCCCACAACTAGAAAGAAGGATCTTTGACTTTGGTTCGGCTTCGTTTCCCTCCAGCTCTTGCGTATTTGCATTGCTTTGATCACCAAAACTAGAAAGAGATTGGATTCCCCTCTTTATCCATAACTTCAAGTTAGTGGGCAATGCCATATTGTGATTCGCTAAGTCGATTCATCTTTCTGGCATTAGTCTTCGAGTACGATCTTTTTTCCTGGGGTTTACTTTTGCTTTCTTGCTTTGGGTTGTCAAATAGAGAGCGAACAGTATTTCATTGTTGTGTGGCTGGATACACTGATGGCTTGGCAGCAATAAGAAGTAACTGTTGAGATGAAATTCAAAGGTTGCATGTTGAACTATTTTTATAGTTGAGAGCAAATTGAATATATTGAACGGATACTATTGAGATTTTTCGTCAATTGTTATGTATAGTTTATTCCCTCCCTCAAGCAATACAATCAAAACGGGTCCTACATGGCAGACGGACCACATTCTTGGTATGAGTATAGGCACTGTCTACCCCACAGCGAAAGGGTCCTAAATGCTGACAAAGTTATTGCATAGGGGTTCTGTAATTCTCAAGCTTTATGGCAAGCATGTGATCATAAGTTAAAAAAGAAATGAATATATGACTATAAAGGAAAACGAAGTATTGAATTCTCTGATAGAAAAAAAAAGAAAGAACCTAGATCTATGCAAATGGGAGAAGCAATTCAAGCATGGGCTGAGGCATCTAAAGCTAGAGCTGAAGCTTAACTTGCTAAAGCTGAGAGGTGGAGGTCAAGAAGTGAAGCTAGTGTTGGAACCCCATCATCTATTAGTTGTTCTATTAGTGATTGTGTTGTTGTGTTTAATGAGATGGACCTCCCTAATGATATTTATGTCAAGGCAATGAAACAATTTACCCTCTCTGTTAATAGGGAGTTGTTTATGGCTGTGCCCATGGAGAGGAAGAAGGCATGGTTGGAAAGCTTATAAAGATATACTACTTGTAGTTTTATATTTAGTAATAAGCTATGTTTAGTAGTAATCTTACGTTAACATGAACTATTTTAGGGATATTTTTATTGTTAGTTTATATGAACTATCTGTATTTGACAATTTAACATCAATTTTCAATCATATACCTGATTCAGTTTTTGTATTTTACAATTGATTGATTTTATATGCACAATGATTATAGATTAATTTTATGTACAGTGAATGTATATGCTTTTTCTTAATTATAATAGATTTTGTTTAGTTAATAGAAAATTTTGTGTTATTTATTTGTCATTCTATTCTATTTTTATTAAATTAGTTTTTTTTACTAGCTTTATTAAATTAGTTTATATTATAATAAGTTATTAAGTGGTTAATTTTACACATTTAAGTTGATTTTAAAAATAATTTTTAAAATTAATCATCTAAACAATTTTTTATATTTTATTGTTTTTAAAAATTATTTTTAAAAACAATCAACCAAACATGTTTTTGTGTTTTTTGTTCTTAAAATTTCTTTTCAAAAACAGTTTTTAAAAAATGTTTTGAAAACAAAAAACAAAAAACAAATCCAAACAGGCCCGAAGTTTCTCCATGTTCCTGTTTTTTAGTTTTTATATTTTTGACACACATATATAATACAATTTCTTTTATGGCGCAGCTAGATTGCAATTTCAACCATCATGGCCGATTCACGACCAGTCAAAAGGACTAAAACCACTACTTCTGAGGAAACTTCTAGTAAGTGCATCCCTGTCTTCCGATTTCAAGAAAACCCACCAGAAGTTTTATTCTTAAGTCATTGCAAATTAAGCGGTGATTTAGAATCTCTCTATAGACAAGGTATGGTAGCATATTTTACAGACTTCGAATATTGTGAGAAAGGGTTGGATATAGTACGTGTGGCTGCTCAAAACGGACAACCAAAATCAATGTATGCTTTCGCCATGATTGTTCTGATGAGCAACGACGCAACAAGAATAGGATTTTTGAGGACACAAGAACTTGATGAGGCTTTGGGACACTTGAGACTTTTAAGGAATCAAACGTGTGTCCTTAGGTGTAGGAATGAAGTTGCAGAATTTGTTCGATACTTAACGTGGAGCAATATGCGTTCTGATCTTGTGATGGCAATAAGAGAGCATCTATGTAAGAATATTCCATGCACAAATACATGGAGACCTAGAATTGGAAGTTGGTGCTTTATGTTTTGAAGATGATGATGAAAATGATCCAAACATGTGTGAGAGTTGCAGATGGGATCACGAAGTGGAAGAATTCTCCAATATGATATAGATTCAATGTGTGTGTTTGTGAACATTAATTCCCTTTTATCTCAAGATATATAATTTTTAGTAAGCTGATAATTTTTTCTAATCTCGAATCAGTCATGGATCACAAGTAAATTTAATTTATTAAAGTCGAACACTCATCACATTTAATTGGTTTCAAATTTGAGCGACCGCACTAACTGAGTAATAAGCCAATAACTTCGAAGGAATGAGATTTATTTAAGAGAATATTAAAAATAATAATCATTTATAGAAACCAAAATTAAAATGTAAATATTATAAATTAATTAATAGTTTAAGGCAAGTAATGTTGGTCCCAGAAAATTGAGGAATGTTGCTTTTGAAATTAAAAAAAAATACATTTTTTAGTGGAAGATCAAAAGCATTACCTCGTGATATTGATAATATTTTTTAATAAGATTTTAATATTATAGGATAAGAAATAACTTTTTTGAGATAAAACAACATATTTCTTAAAGATATAATAATATACGTTTATTTATTTAAATTTGATCTGTCATATTATAGTCTATTATATTGTTGGATTTATATTTCGAATGTTGACAAGATAAAAATGAAATAAAATTCTGGAAAAAAAAAGAGGCAAACGTTTCATGATGAATAATAAAAAGATGAGTGAAAAAATATTTCATTTAAAATTTTATCTATATTTAATTTTTATATACATAAAAATTAGAGTAAAATACATTAACCATCCTCCTATTTTATTTAAATGGGATACAGAAACCTTTCTTTTATTTTTGGTCATTTACACAAACTTCACTTGTTACCCAAACCTCTCTTATATAATTAAAACTATAGGTTTCAATCCCTTGAGTTTCTTTCTATTTAAAATATTAGTTCTTATATTTTAATAAAAAAAATAGTGGATCATTTTATTCTTTGACGGACCAAAATCTATGGTGTGAAACTAAAATCAAAACCAAAATGAAGACAAATCATAAGGATCAAATATTGTATTAAACTTTTTTCTCTTGGAAAAGGAGTAAAATACTCAATAGCAACTTTTAATTTGAATATTTTAAAATTTTAGTTTATGAAACAAAAATGTTTCATTGATTTGTACTGAGTGCAAACTTTATAAAATTAATAATACTCATTCTGATTTTTTTAAGGAAAAAAAATGCCAACCAATTTTAAATAATCATATCTTCCGACACAAAAAGAAAATCATACATATCTACTTTTGACTAATCTAAATCGAGTTACAATATTCGGTATAATATGAAAGAGTTTATTTTAGATACTATTAAATCTTAATTAATAGTATTGGTTGCTCAATATGAAATGCAAGTGATTTGCAGGCTATGAATCTTAATAGACAGCACTGATGATTCCTTTGATTGGCGTTCTATGATATCTGAGCTTCATGTATAACCATTGAAGAATACTATACTATACATATCTCTTTCTATACATATTTGTGTGCCCACAAACTTGAAAGAAGCGGTTTGGCTATCAAAGACAATACCCTGCGAGGGAGAACAAGATTATTTGGTTAGAAGTGATCAATTGTTAGGATTTAGTTTAGCGAGAATTATAATGAAATCTCAAGTAAGAAGTATAACTAATAAAATGTCTAAGTGACAACAGAACAGCCTACAATGACAAATTTCATAATAGTAAATAATAAATACTCACTTATTATTATGACTTACTAATAATTATGTTTTTTTACTTGGAATCTCATTGTAATTTTTGTTTTAGTTTTTAAAGAAAAAGCTACGATTGATATTCCACTACATCCTTTGGATTAGTGAAATTTCTCCAACCATTAGATGAAAGCAATGGCTATGATCACATACATTCGAGAAGGCAGCTGAGGAGGTGCATTTGATCCCCGTGGGAGCACATTCTATGCTCAACATCTTGATGATGAGCAGGAAGTGCTCACCTTAATTTGGACCAACTAGGTCAATTTTGAACGGTCCATATTGAATTTAAATTTTTCATGTACTTTAATTAATTTTTAGTTGTAATAAATACTGAATTTAAAAAATTATTTTATAACTAGAACTCTTCAAAAAAATAAATTTATCATTAAAAATTGCATATTAAAAACTATAAATCGAAACCATTTATATCAGTTTTTTTAATAGAATTTATGTCCGATTTATATCAAATTTTGAATAGTATAAATTGCATTATGATAATCACAAGCAACCCTTCTAGTCTTCACCAATCAAACCAATTTATTCCTCATGTTGAAGTTTGTCCAGATTTGTGTCCGCCATGTGTGGCAGACGCATGTTGGGTCATTTGTTGGACTTCGAACACTGATACATGATTAACACATATAATGTTAACCTTCATTAGTTGGTACCTTACTATTTCAACATAAGAGACTCACTTCAAATTAGTCACAGAGAGCACTTCGTAACAACAACACTTGCGAATCATGTTCTATCATGCTTGTGCATGTTTTCTAATGAAGAAACCATGAAATCATATTCAACAAAGACTACTAATTAGGATGTGAAACGGTATTGCATATATACTTCTGGGCTTAATGAACATGTCTGGTATTGCTCATGATTTTTGATGAAGATGCCATGAACTCTATACAATGAGAACTATTACTCAGGACCTTACAGACTAAACAAACCATCTTCAGATACTAATGCATGTTTCATGGAGCCTAGCTAAACATCATAGTGGAGGGAACAGGAAATTGCGCTCCTGAACCAACGTGCAATGGAGATGTGATGGTTGGACTAGTGAACCCCTCACCTCCTAAGCCCACCTTGAAGTACTGGATCAAGTACAGCATTCTCGAGTTCTGCAACCAGAAAAAAGACATACCCATAAGATTCATACACAAAAACACGTATGACGAAATCGTGTTGATCACACTAGAAAACATCTTTTACCGCAGTTAAAAAAAGACTTTTTATAGCGGTTTTGGAGATATAGTAAATATTGTCAACGTAAAAAGAATAGACTTTCATGGCAGTTATTGACCGTTGTGAAAAATTAACTTTTCACGGCAGTTTTTAAGCTATAACCATCACAGAAAGTATTAAATAAATAGCGTTTATGGGACTCCCTTTCACAGCAATTATACATATAACTGCCGTGAAAAGTTTAAGCTTTTTTTTAATGTAAATTTTTTTATTTGTATATAGCCTTCCTACAATACCAAACCAAACAGATCAATTCCAGCCAGCAAAATAGACTAGAAGAATGCAAAATCAATTCAAAGCTAAAACACGATTTCCTTTAAACTAAAATTCAATGAATTTAATGCTAAAACTCAAATCTAACACTATGATAACTAAAGCTTCCAATCCTTAGGGTATGTTTGGATTGCAGTTCCAAACTGTAGTTGTGCCTTGGAATCTGTGAAACTGAGGTTGCAAACTGAGTTAGACCAAAACTGTTGTTTGGCTGGGCTAACTTTTCCAACCAACTTCTGGCTTTCAACCTCAGTTAGACTCAACGAAGAAAAATCTAACTTTTCAAACTGTAGTTTCAAACGGTGATTACTAAAAATGAGCATCCCAGATTTACCCTCACATTTTTCTCTCTGCCTCATCTCCTTCGTTAGCATAATAAGTTTTTATTTAGACCAAATAAATTTTAATTTATATTCATGTTTGTCTATTATGTATATTTAATTAATTATCTACAATGTGTTTTCAACTTTTTCTTCATAACAAATATTTTTATTTCATAATTTCACAATTAAACTATTTATATTTTATCATAATAATTTTATATGTTTTTTTAACCTATTATCACATTAAAAACATAAAAAATTAAAAACTATTATTTAATAAGTTCATGCCCTTTTTAGTCATTTTACAACTAAACTAACTTTTTCATTCATTATCCAAACAACTTTCAGCTTTTTCAACTGACTTTTCAAAAGCACCTATCCAAACATACTCTAACTGACTTTTACTCTAACTTCAGTTACAAAAGTCAGTTGAGCTAGAAGTCAATTTTGCCCAACGCCAATCCAAACATACCCTTATTCAACTAGACCTCATAATCAACAACTTAACCCATCCATACTTTAACTAAATCTAGTAAACAATAAACAAAAAAACTTATATTGAACTATCAGTACCAAAATTTTGAACTTCAAAATATTTATTAACCCAAATTCTCAAGTAATGTTCTTAACAAAGCATCCCTTATTAAGTTAATTTCATCGGGTTTTTATTTCACACTATCTCGAAATGCCTGTAAATTAAAAGGAACAAAGTCATCAATCAGCTGGATAAAAAATGTGAAAGAATTGAAGAATTATAGTGTACGTAACTTCTATTTACCTCATCTAATTTCTAGTAACCCTTGTCTTAATGATATCATCCATATAGCAAATCACATAATATTTGCATTCAACACCCCTAGATGACAACGATATAACAAAATGAAAAAAAAGAACTGAATATTTAACTTTGATTATTTAAAAAATTTATAAACATGAAACTTAGCTTAGAACAATATACTTGTGGGAGAATGCATGTTAGTGGTGGTTTTTTCTTCTTGGTCACTATGTTGAAACGTTGAAAAGCACTATCAACAATTAGAAAAATGATATTATAACACGTTTTCGTAAACTTCATATGCAATAAATTTATAAACACAAACTCACATCTCAATGACATCCTTGGTTTTGTCTTGTGGCGCTCCATAGAGGAAACCAAACCAGCAGAGGTCGTTATCATAGTGGGCAAGAACAAGAAGAGTCTAATGATAACTACAAAATACAAATCATGTTAATTATAATTCCATATATATAATCTGTATATGTCCCAAATACAATAGTATACTTATCTTTCAACGTACAATGCAAAATATATTTTCTTCTTAGTCTGGGTCATTGTGGTCATCATGTTGACTGACTTGGCTTCTGGACTATTTGATGTTTCCTGCACTTTTTTGAGAACACATGAAGCCATATGTGCCCTCATTTCCTTTCTCCATGCAAATGCAACTAAATTGTTTATTATTCAAATAAGAAAAAAGTTAGGACATGGCATGCATAAGTATAACATAACATAAGAAAATGATATTGTAACTTATAAAATGACTAGCTGCATGAAGACTGCATCTAGCTACTTAAAGTTGAGGAATTCAACTAGGTTGTTCTTGTCAATGGTGAAATCATATGTTAACTCTAAACCCACAAGCCCTTGTGGCATTTTGAAACTTAGTAGCTGCTCCATTTCTTACACCATGGAATGAAGCAATGCTAAACTTCCAAATCTAATTGCAACGTCGGCATCAAGGACATTAAGGATAGGAACTTTGTTCTTTGTCACCTTTTTCATTATTATCTTCTTTATTGTTGCTACTAGTTTTCTAATAAGTTTTTTTGGCTACAAAATGAAACTTTTTTTAGCCTGGGCCAATAATCTAACCTCATCAATAGGGTTGGGAACTGGTGTGCCACCTTGACTATTATAGACTTTATCCACCATTACCCTTATTTGATCATTTGGAATTTTGTTTTTTTTTGTTTTTACCGTGGATTGTTGTGCCTTTGAGTACTTGACCACCAACGACAAGACAGTCCTGATGAACTATCTATCCACTTTCACGACCACCTTCCAAGTGTCCGCAGATAGAGCAATCTCGTCGAGCCCATCATATTGCAAGGTCATGTCGAGTTATAATATAGCGCAACAAGAGATTCTGATATCGAACTATCACATCTCGGATTTTGGGCCCACAATTACTGAAATTAGGTTGAATTGGGAGGCTACTAGACCCCTTATGATAGGAGTCCCAAAGATTCTCTAAAAGGATAAAGGGATTTCTAGGGACTAAATCGCAAAGAGAAAGCTTTCTGGGATTGAGAAAAGAGAAAGTTAGATATTCAGAAAAAGTCTCGAGGCCAAAGAATAAGAAATAGAGATGAATATATACCAATAGTTATGTTGGAGGCCTCAATGAGGTGAATTTTGAGATTAAGCCAACCAGGGGCAAAACTGTAATTTCATAAAGTTTTGGGCTAGTAAGGGCAAAAATGGAAATTATGTCTAAAAATCTCAGAAAAATCCCAGAAAATAGAAAATGATAGGTTAAGGCCTGAACACTTTAGAAAAATTTCAAAACAATAGGAATAAGGTTCAGAGGCTTGTATGAGGCTAAAAATGACAAAAATACCCCTAGAAGGAATTTGTGGAATTCCCAGGGTTTTGATTGATTTTGAATATTATTAAAAATGAATTATTTAAAGTATAGGGAGGCCTCAGATAATTGGAAGAAAATGGGGGGAATACTTGAGAATTATCACAGGTTTTAAAAATAATTCCGTCCCCAGAAAGCGAAGAGATTGACTTTAATGGAATTTAAAGCCTATTTACATACTATCCAGGGAAAGTCAAAGTTAAATGTCTAGAGGTTGACTTTTGACTTAAGAAAAATTAGAGGAATTCTCTGTGATGAATAAATAGTATTGGTACCCGGAGATAGATTCTCAGAGTTGTGGATCGGTAGAAAGAATTCGGTCAAGATCACTTCGAAATAAATATCATTAATTATTTTAATTATTTTAATGGAAGAACAAGGAAAGAGGATCACTCTATCTTTGAGCATGTTATATAATGCCATGTGAATTTATTTGAGGAGAGAAAATGGTACCAGAACATGTCCCAGTGGTCCCGGGTAAGTCAGCGCCCGAAAAAGTACCCTATACGGTGCAGAATGGCAAGATAGGTGGAGGAATACCTAAGGGTTGTATTTTGCCCAAATTTATATTAATTTCCTCTCTATTTTAATGCCTTAATGATGAAGGAAAATGGAAGAGACAAGTGTACGGTTTGATGGGAAAAGAAGGTATTACGTGTACGGCTGGATGCAAGACACGTGTACGGTCAGATGCAAGACATGTGTACGGTTGGATTAAAAGCATGTGGATTGATGATGTAAACATGATGTCATCATGATGAGGTAAGCATGATATCATAGGACACTTGTCACCATAAGATTAAAAGAGAAAATGGACGATCCAGATCAAGCCACACATTTTTAAGATCAACGGCCCATATTCAGTCTTATTTTCTATAAATACCCCCTCCCCTCCCTCTCATTTCGTCCAAGCTCATGGAAACCTTGGGGAAGCTCTGGAAAAATGGTTTCTAGAGAGAGAAAGAAGAGGGAGAAAGAAAGGCCAAGCGGTCTCATGCAACATCAAGCTCTAAAGCAAGGTATGTTTATGGTTTTTGATGTAGTTTTCACTACTCTTGTTGTTGTTGAGCTTGGTTATGGATTTTAATGATTTTTGGGAGCTTGAAACCTTTAGGGGAGGTGCTGCATGAAATTGTTAAGTGTGAGGGAGGATGAAATTGATGTTAGAATAATGTTTAAAGGCTTGAAAGGAACATGAATCAAGTGGGTTTATGCTGAAATTGGTTGAATTTTATGATTATGTAACTTGAGAAAATATTTCGTCCATACCTGGTTCTTATGCATAGGATTTGATTTTGATGATTTTGATGTGTTTAAAAAGAAAAATTGTGTAGGGATAAGATGAAAGAATGAAGTTGGAAGCATGGGAATTAAAACTGGAAATTAAGTGGTAGATTTCGGTTTTGACCTAAAACTAGGGGAAGGAGTTGGATTTTGATGAATCTAAGCTCATATTTGGATTCTTTGGGAAAAATTGTGTAGGATTGGCTTAAGGGAACAATTTTTACAAAGCTAAAACACTACATTATAAATTAAGCAAAAAGGGATTAAGTTTAAGGACACAAGTCTTCCATATTGTGTAATTCTTGGTCCTAATGAGTAATGGGACCCTTGTGACTGTGATTAGAAACTTGAAGGCATCCAAGAGAAGGTTTAGACATGATTGAGCGAGCAACTTTAATGGTTGGAAACAAAAAAGGAGTAAGAAGAAAATTTAAGGACACAAGGTGACAAACTTGACCTTACTGTTATGTGCTTGGTATTTGCTTGCATGTATGACATGTTTCTATATTATATGATTTTATGAACTCATGTGTGTTGTGATTGTGAATGTGTTTGAAATATGTCATAGGCCTATATATTTTATAATAAATGCATGATGATTTCTAAATATGTCATTATCTTATAAATATATTAAGTTGCAAGCATGTTATAAATGTCAGGCTTGCCATGTATGTTTGAATGGTTATTGTTTGCTACTGAGATTCTCTCGAATCTCACCCCTCCTTTAGGTCAAGTATGATGGACAATGATTGCATGAAGGAGAGCATGAGAAGGAAGGAGAAGAAAGTGGAGAATTATTCATGTTAATGATTGAAGCTATTGGTTAATGTATAATTCTCCTATTGTGTAAATTATGTATATGAATGCCAATGATATAATGTATTTGTTTAGAATGTTTATGACATGAATGAAAAGGTATATGAATGAATGAGAATCCATAAGGCTAGTTGTTGCATGTTCGAATGAGGAGAGAATTAAAGTAAGAATTGTTTAATGAATAAAACGTAGGTGCTGAAGTAGTCAATGTCCAACTCTAGTTTGACCTATCAAATGAAAGAGTCAAGCCATAAATTTTGGCAGACATGTTGCACACATCCCAAGCTTTAAAATGATAGGTAGAACACCTCAATTGGATGTGTACCCAAAGAGATATGAATTTCCAAAATTGAGGCACGGAATTTGAAATTTCCCGATTTTACCAAATGAATAGTAACCGAAGTAATTATGTTGAAATTTTAAATCCACAGGCTTGTGTCGAGATCTGCTTGAACCATAACAATTACGAGTGCATACTCTGAGAAGTTAAAGGAAGGATATTTCATGAACCATGGAGTGAAATGTCTGTGGAAGTGACGAGTTATGCAAGTGTTATACAGCAGTGGAAAGTGAAGAGGATGAAGGAAATAGGCTAAAGTATACTTTCCTTTAACTTTACATAAAGTTTCATTTTGATTCATTAACTTTAAAAAATATATTTTTAATCTTTTAATCCTAAAATTGTTAGTTTTAAATAATAATTTTTTCGTAACAATCATTATTGTTTTAAATATTAAACTTAATATGTTAACATTTAGTATTGTTTTATTAGCATTCAAGAGTTCAATATTATCTTTTTTGTTAACAGTTTTAGGGTTAGAGAACCAAAAGTTTACGTTTTAAAGTTAAAGGACCAAAATAAAATCTTGTATAAAATTAAAGGACTAAAAATATACTTTGGCTAGAAAAATAAATGCAAAAAGTTTCCGCACGTAACAACATTTGAGGAAGCAGTGGGACAGCTTGCAGCCACAGCCCATGGGGGTCCCCGCTTGCCAACTCACGTGTGATTGAGTCAATGAAACATGAGGCCGAACATACGGAGAGGAAGCACGGAGCCCAACACTCTTGAGCATCAAATGCCAAATGAAGCCATAGCCGCTACCGTTCACATAAACAGTAAATATGAACAGTAAAGTGTGAGGGAAGCTGCTTAGGGAAGGTGAGGCTGTTTTATCCAAATACTACAAATAATAAAAGTAATCCCAAATATTACACCGTGAGAATTATTTACGTATGTTGCACTTTTTAGAAACTCGTTCAGGCTACGATGAACTTTCACTCTGACACCTATCTTTTTAAAGTAAAAAAGTGGAACTCTAAGCTTCTCTCTTTTATTTTTGTTGAATTTCATTTGCTTCGGCAACCCTCCTACCTTTTGAACCTTGGAGCAAATTACAATTAATTTCCCCATCCTTTCATATAATTGTAATTTTTAAAAATAATTACCAAATTTAAAAGAAAAATAAATCTCTAAATAAATGACTATCCATTCACTGAAATGATGATCAATTCCCCCACCCCGTCCAGAAATCATCCGCTACTTTTAGCATACCGTGATTTCTGTTTTCGTATTTTTTTCATTTTGATAATTATTTATATGTTTTCTGTTTTTTAGATTTATCCCTTCCCAATATATCATATCATATCTATCTTCTTGAGATGTACATATATAGATAGATACATAGATATATGATTTATCCTTTCCTTTGGCAATATATACACACACACACCCACACCCCTTGTTGAGTGATCCAAATTTTCTCACAGAACAGAACCAATCTTTCAATTAAAGAGGCTTCTAAGGCACAATTAGCGAGACTTCTAACGCACAGGTAAAGCATACAGTTTTGGTAAGCTATTTTAAGATCTTTCGTATATAATGTTTATTTAATTTCTTTTTGTTTTTTAATCATAACCAAACAATTCATATATACAAAACGTAATACGCGACAACATAGGGTGTAGGAAGATGAATATTAAAAGAGCTGAATCATGAACAATATAAACAAGTTCTTATATCATCATCGATATATTTTGGAACTTTCTGTATGAAAAGAACAAATCATACTAGCCAATTAATTGAGCTGTCTGATTTAAACTAGAATGAATCTGAAAAATTGTTTATTCCGTGTATAGCAAGACTCATCAAGATCTGCTGATTCAAGCTTATATTATATGCATTCCTTTTGTAAATTTAATGTTTTAGTTCGGTCCTGTGTTCTTGTTTAATTTCTCACTCTCTAAAACTTCTTCCTTAAGAATCTATCAAGTTACTATATTTTGATTTAAATATTAAGTGTTATTATGATAATATATATGTGCATTATTTAGTTTTTATATTTTTCTTTCCTTTTTTTAAAAATATTTTTGACATATATATTATAATTTTTTCTGGTTCAGCTAGATTGCAATTCCAATGACTATGGTTGATTTACCACCGCTTAAAAGGATTGAAACCACTACTTGTGAGGAAAATTCTGACAGCATAGCTTGTGGCTTGCCAATGGAGGCATTGCTGCACATTATTTCAAAATTTGAATCTCAATCACTCACTGACCTCTGTCACCTTAAACTGACTTCCAAAGAGCTGCTCAATATAACAGATGACGACCATGTATACAAGCATGCTTCTTTGGATTCCAAGAAATTCGACAGGAAAATTCATTCTTAAGTCATTGCAGATCAAGCGGGACTTAGCTTGGAGCTTTACAAGAATCATTGACTTGGAGCTTTACGAGAAAGGTCGGATTTGGCTTGTATGGTTGCCCAAAATGGACACACTAGATTAATGCATGCCTTTGCCATGATTGTTCTAATGAGCAGTGACACAACAAGAATTTTAAGGACACAAGAACTTGAGGTAGCTTTGGGATACTTGAGGTTTTAAAGGAATCAGAAATGTTTCCTTAGTTATAAGAACAATGTTGCAGAATTTGTTCGCTATTTGAGGTGGAACAATATGCGTGCTAGTCTTGCGATGACAGTAAGAGATCATTTGTATAAAAATGTTCCATGCACAAATATATGGAGACTCAGAATTGTAAGTTGGTGCTTCATGACTAAAGACGGCAATGACAATGATCCAGATATGTGTGAAAATTGCAAATGGGATCACGAAATTGAAGAATTTTGCAATATGATATAAATTTTATTTTATGTGTGTTGCTTTCGTATAGGAGACAAAATTTAACATTTTTGTTCGTTCTGATTTTCACATTTGTTAGTAGTTGTTGCATTTTGTTCTAAAAATTTTATATTTATAATATGATGGGTATAGGATTCATATATTACATCTAAATAATGGAAAACAACACACACTACATAGGTTGAATTTTTGACGGTATGGTTATTTTGCTTTAGAAAATATATCTTAGCGTTTTCATTTCTATCAGAAATATTAAATATAAACAAGAAACACGTACGGGGTCAGATTTATTTTATTTTCAGATCCGGGTTATTTCTCAGGAGCTCGACCAGTTCACACAGATTTAGACTACTAGAGTCTAAACTTGAGTGGCATAGTAGATCAACACATAAGAGAAAATATTAGAGCAACACATATGGAGGCTTCTATCTATATCTTTGGCAAGGGGTATTTTGGGAGGACAAAATATCCACTAAGTTTATCAATTTGAATTTGAATTTTAATATTCAAATATCTTTTAACTGATAAGATTATGAATTTGAATTTAAATCTAGAATCAACTTTAATTGATTTTAAATATATATTTCTAATGTATATATATTTAATCTTTACAATATAAATTAATTTAACTTATATCGTAATCGATTAGATTTGATTTAAAATTTTTGATTGAGTCAAAATATCATAATTTTGCTTGGACATTTGATTGGAATATTTTCTTAATATCCAGTCTAATAGTCCGGTCTATCAAGAGCAGATCCAAGACCAAAAATCTAACAATTACTAAAGTAATTGTGAACACTAGCTATTTTCCTTTTATCTGTAATTTTTAATTAGTAAGTTGATTATTTTTCCTCATCTGGGATGAGCCGCATATGAGAAGTAACTTTAATTTATTGAAGTTGAATCAATCGTCAAATTTAATTTGACTGATTCCAATGAGCAACCAAACTAATTAAGGCTCTACTTGGATAGGTAGTAGAAAAGATAGCTTATTATTTTTAATTTGACTTTTGAAAAAGTGAAATTAGGTGAAAGTTAGATTGGGTAATATGATTTATATTTGAATTGATTCTTGTAAATAAGTCAGTTTGTAAAAGTGTAGTTATTTGGATTATTATTGAAAAAGTAAATTAGTTTTAAAATGACAAAAAAGGATATGAATTTTATTAAATAATATATATAATTGATTTCCTCTCATATGCTATACTCTCTGGTTACATTTCCCCATACATTTTCTTTTATTCTTTTTCTTATTTATTATAACAGCATACTATCTCGTCCTATTTACAAAACACTTTTAACATATTTTATACAGATGAAGAAAAACATTCAACTGTGTTAATTCTTCTTTAAAATATAACAATTTTCTGTTTAATATATACACTTAAAAAAATACTAAAAATTTACACTATAAAAAAACAGGGGATTAGTGACGGAATTTAGCGACGGAATTTTATTCCGTCGCTAATCCCTTGCAAATTCCATCACTAAAATTAGCGATGAAATTTAGTGATGAAAAATTTTTGTCGCTAAATTAGTGACAGATTAGTAACGAAATTATACTCTATCACTAAGTTAGCAATGGATTAGTGACTGAATATTATTCCGTTACTAAGTTAGCAATGGACTAAATTCTATCACAAATCCGTCACTAATTTTGTTTTAAATGATTAGTGACGGAATTTTTTCGTCACTGATTTCTGTCGTAATTCCATCACTAATCCATCATAAAGAATATAATATAAATATACAACAATTATTTTTTAAACTTGTTATTAAAATAAAAATATAATATATCATAATTTTTAAACAATATATTATATAAAATTAAAAAATACAAATATTATAAAAGAAAATAAAAATAAAAATATATAGTATACTTATTATTTTGTTAAATATTTGAATAAAAATATAAATTATTGGAATTTTTTTACTAAAATATAAAAATTAAATTCAAATAAATAATAATATATTAAATTATGTATATAATATTTATTTTATATATATATTTGTATTTGTTATTAGAAATATTATATATGTTATTTTTGTATAAAAATTTCGTAGTTGCTTCTTAACTCAATTGGCAAAAGCTTCAACACACGTACAGGAGGTCTTAGATTCAAACCAACACATATCGATGATGCGGACAAGGTGATGACATGGCGGCTCATATTGATGAACATGTGGTGATAATGTGGACGAAGAGACGACGGGCAACACAGGAGAGAGAGGAGTAATAAATTCCTTAAGGTGGAACCCAACTTTTTTTTTAGGGAAAATTACGCACAGGTCCCAAGAAAAAGATTTTATTCATTCAAAGTCTTATAAAATGTCAAAATTACTAGCAGGTCCCAAGGGACCTTAGAGTATTTTATTCTAATTGTAAAATGATATCATTATCCCTCAGATTTCCAATTCATATTTTCTCTGCTATTACGATTCACAACCTCAGTGGTGACTATTAACAACCCAATGAGAAAGTGTTGACAACCTAAGCAGTATTCGCTGACAAACTTTATAGGATCACATAACCTGCATATAAAAGTAAATTATAACTAAATAGTATAATATAACTTTAATACTGACATGGGAAGCTTTTCAAAACCATTAAGAACTTTAACTAAGCCTAATAGGATTATAGAAAAATTTAAATGCGGAGATTTATTAACAACCTCAACGGTGAGTATTAATAACCCAAAGAGAGCTATTGACAATTTAGGGAATGTCTGTTAATAACTGACTTTCTAGGATAATATAACCTCTACATAAGATCAAATTATAACTAAATAGTACAACATAACAACTACATAAGATCAATTTTAACCCTATTTAGTTATAATTTGGTTCATTATAGTTGCGAGAGGTTATATTATCCTATAAAATTAATTATTAACAGACACTGTCTAGTTTGTCAATAATTCTTGGTGGGTTATTAATACTCACCGTTGAGGTTATCAATGGATTTTTGAATTAAAATTTTACTATAATCTTATTGAGTTTAGTTAAAGTTCTTAATGGTTTCAAAAAGCTTCCCATTTCAGTGTTAAAGTTGTTATATTATATTATTTGGTTATAATTTACTCTTATGTGGAGGTTATATGATCCTATAAAGTAAATTGTCAACGGATACTGCTTCGGTTGTTAACACCTTCTCATTGGGTTGTTAATAGTCGCTGCTGAAGTTGTTAATTGCAATGACAGAGAAAATGTGAATTGAAAATCTGAGGGGTAGTGATGTCATTTTAGAATAAGAATAAAATACTTTAAGATCCTTTAGGACTTGCTAGTAATTTTGACATTTCGTGAGACCTTAGATAAATAAAATCTCCTCCTTGAGACCTGTGTATAATTTTCTCTGTTTTTTTTTTTTTTTTAACTTCTCTCTCCGGCTTTGAATACTTCTCATCAACATAAGTAGCAAAATTTTGCCATGACTTATTGTGGCTCTTGATGTAAAAGCACAATATTCTTGTCGCTAATACAAACAATCAAATTTCATCAATATCATAGTTTGTTATTTGCCTTTCACGATTACCCATCAAAATGCCCTCACAAATAGGCCCCAAGTCAACTGCTTTGAACTTAAAAAAAAAAAAATTAGAACCAAGAATTTCGAGAGAATGATATTTATTGAGAATAATTTTTAAAATGGTAGTTATTTAAAAGAACCAAAATCAAAATTTAAATCTATAAATACTAAATTGCTCTCAATAAAAGTTATTAGTTGGAAAAGTTTGGTTAATTAGTTAGTTTTATTACTAGTTAAGGATACTAGGTGAAAAGTGTAATACTTTAGAAAAAATATGTTATATCATGAAAACATACCTGAGGACTCGGGGTTCTTATGATAAAGATCACATGGAATATAAATAATGTGACACTACAAGATATACTCCTCCAGTTTTAAATGAAGACCCACTTATTACAACCGATATGGTTGGGCCAAAAAAAAAAAAATCACAGCCGATATGGGCCGTGTTTTATAGATGATCATGTCATGATAACCTTTAATTTGATTATACTCTTATGTTGATGATACTCCTCTGATGTTAAACGTAAGAGCTAGAGAAATTTACTTTTGCCTTAAATATAAAATTTTGATTCATTTTGTCTCCCTATTTATAATATTTAGTATGTTTATTCAATATTTTTTTACAAAATATGTTTATTTAAGATTAATATATAATGTTACTTTCTCTTGCAAGGAATTTTAACGCTTGGCAAACGAAGGAATCAAAAAATCAAGATTTGGGAACCCTATGCCTTTCTACATTCATTCTCTAATGTAATTAAAAATTTCTGGTAAAATCAAGTGTATCCTAACATATCATTCAATTGGACTCCTAATTTTTTCAAGTGCTCAACATATATTCCTTAACGCAGCATGCAAACCACAAACATTTTGGGGCAAATGCAATAAATATGTAATAAGGGAGTGATGTGACTCGGCCGATAATAGAAGCTCGGTACTATCTCGGTTACCATATATAAAATCTAATTTGTAGTACAATTTATACTAGAAATTAGATCTTATATTTAGAATAAGAGATAGTATTATAAAATTATAAAAATGATATAAATTAGCTATGTAATTTTAGAATTTCAATCTCTATCGCTAATTAATAAGCGACAATCTTTGGCCAAAAAAAAAATCAGTGACAATCCTTTTTATGATAAAAAAATTGTCACTAGCTAAATAGCAATAAAAATTTTATTACTAATTTTCTGTTCTTTTATAGTGACTAAAGAGGTTGTATTTTATTATTAACTCAAGAAATTATTATTTTTTAAAGTATTTATTTCCTTGAGACAACACAGATGTTTTTCTAATTTCATAACTATAATAAAGAGACTGACTTGTACATAAAAAATGTGTGGGTTAAAAACAATGGGAAAACATAATTTCATTTCTGAACTTTTTTCATATTCATTCTTTAAAGTTAAAAAATAATAATTTAATTCTCATAATTTTTAATTCAGTACATCTCGATTCTTATAATTCTTTAACTCAATAAACTAAAAATTAAGATTAAATTGTACTGAGTCAAAATTTATATTTTAAATTAACGATTAGAAAAACCAGTGACTAAAAACGATATGACCCCTAGAAAAATTCATATCAAATAGGGAACTGATTTATTATACAGTTTTTAGTATGCTTGTTTAAGATTAATATAATGTAACATTCTCTTTCATTATAAAGGAATGGCACTTGGGAGAAGAAGGAACCAAAAAATTGAATCAAGATTTTGGAATCATATGCCTCTAATCCAAGTCATGCCCCGTAAGATTTCGGGATTTGTTTTAGGTGACCATCGAGCAATCAATTTTTATTGCCATAACAATATCAATTAGTTCTTTATTCTTTTTTATAATAAATTATATTTAGTTTGCTATTTACCAACGTAATTAATTACTACTGTTTAGTTAGTTAATAGGACAACGATGCATATCCAGTTAGATTTAATCTTTTTGCCATCTGTTTTTTTTTTTGGCCTACTTTTTGCTATCTTATTTAGATTGATCCTCCCTAATATATCATACCATATACACATACATACATACATAGAGGTTTGTGTATGTATATGATTTATCCATTCCTTTGGTAAATACTAACAACCATTTTTTTAAGGTAGTCTTTGTAATAGTTACAAATATTAAATATTTCATCAAATAGTAGTTTTAATTAATACACATGATTAACAAGGGTATTTTAGAGAAGAAAATGCTTATTTATTGTTAAAAAAAAGTATTTTAAAAAAGACAACATCTATTTATTATAAATAATTAATTTAACTAATTTGTTTTAATATATTAAAATTAGTCAACTAAATTTTATATTAAAAAACGGGGGTAATACACACACACCCCCACACTAGTGCCTTTGGTTTTTACTTCAGAGTAAACAATCCTTTATATGTTACTATAACTTAATTGATAAATTAAGGAAACTCATTTAGTCCAAGAAAATTTAGGAAAGGAATGTTGCTTTTGAAATTGAAAAGGATAAATTATTTTTAATGGAAGACGAAGAACATTAAATCGTGATATTGATCCTTGGTAAAAAAAAAAAATCGTGATTTTGATAAGATTTGTTTTCATAAGATTTTAATATTATAGGATAAGACTTAATAGTTTTGAGATAAAACTACTATTTCTTAAAATAGAATAATATTTGTTTGTTTATTTAAAATATCCGTATATTATAATTTATTGCTCATTATATTCCGAATGTTGAGAAGATAAAAAATGAAATGAGACAAACTTCTCATGATGAACAAAAAAACAAAAAAGAACGAGTTAAAAAATGCTGCTTTTAAAACTTTATCTATATTTAATTTCTATATGCATAAAAAATATAAATATATTATTTAAAGAAAAAACGATGAAATTTTCATAAAATCCCTCATTATTGTTATTCTAACTGCCCCAGCACATTCAATCATATAGATTTACAAAAAAAAAATGTAATTAACATAAGGAAAAATTAATTTGGGAGTACTCATAGTTTTCATCAATTTTAAATTAGGTCTTTACACTTTTTTTTCCTTTTTATTAGATCCTTTAACTATCTATCTTTGGATCAATTAGTCCCTGCTGTTAAATAACTATTAATGCCGTTAACATTTCCGTCTGAACATCTCCTCCACTGTTGTGCTTTGACACGAGGCAAGAGCTGTTTTGTTGTCTTCACATTCAAAGCCTCAATCTCACACCAACTTTTGTTAAGCTCTCATATACGTATACTCCACTTTTTCTTGCCTCTTTGAGAAACTCACTACATTTTCCACCTCCTCCTTTCCTCCTCTCTCTCCATTTTCTTCTTCAACACTTATAAAAATGAATCTTATCACTCCTAACCACGTTGTTTATGATTGGTCTTTGCTTGGTCTATCAATATCCCTGTCATTCTCGCCATAATCGTCTTCCTTGCCTGCAAAAAAAAAAAACCGCAGCAGAATCCAAAGAAGCACTGCTTGTGAAAATCTGTGCTTGTTCATACCCAACAACATCGACGCCGAAACAGAGGCTTCAACCACTGGAGAATGGTCGATAAGGGCTTACTCGAAACTTCGTACGCAAGGTTACTCAGACAAAGAAGAAATCATAGCGGTCAAAAGGATTGACTGTTGGCTTGTTCTGAGCTAGTAGGACTTGTGTTCTCCTCTACGGTAAAATGGCTCTCATCAGCACAACACCCCATCATAGTTCCCATCATGGGTTCCTCACAAGAAGCCGACGAGAGAATCATAGTGAGTGAATTGGATAAACCTGTAATTGTATTTGCATCAAACCCAAGTGGGTTTCACTTTTGCATAAGACAAAGAGGTTGAGAATTCACGGCAGGAGCACAAAGAGGGTTTGAATATTTCCATGAAGTGGTTGCACAAAGCATAATGAGTGTCGAACAGAAAGGGTAGGACAAGCATAGACAGTAGTAATAAAGATTTTTTCATTGCATCGTTCAGCCATTGCATGGATAACCTGACTATTGGCTTCAATTATTGACAAAGAAAAGTCTTCATTTGTCCAAGGTACCCATATGCCACCACGAAAGCCTGAGGCATCCAGGACTTCAAAGTGTTGGAAACCCAATTTTTTGCATGTACTCTTGGCCTTGTCTCCGCTAGCTTTGGTTTCAAATAAGGCGCAAAAATCAACTTTTTAGTGTTTTTTAATTTCTCTGATAAGTCTTGGGAAAGCCTTGGCCCCGGTTCCCTTACAGTTCCAAAATATGTAATTCATGGAGCATTGGTGTGAGGGGAGTTCTTGCTTGTAGACCCCTGATTGGTTGAGGGAGAAACTGTTGTTTCTGCCTTGAGAGAGGATCTGGGGTCTGACTTGGTCTTGGTATGCATCGGTGTCATGTCTGTATCTAGGTTGGTGATCTCAGTCTCTGTGGCGTAAGTTGCTGTATCTTGTTCCGTCATCGTCTCGTTAGGATTATATGGCTCAAACGTTCCCACATAGCTAATCCCACTGGTTACTTGTGCTTTCATATTCAGGTAGGCCTACTAAGGCCTTGAAGGGGTTTTGGGCTTTCCAAAAATCAGAGCTTGCAGTAGTCAAATTTAGCGTCTTGGTATGGTTCGTTGTGGGCCCAGGAGGGATATTTGCTTTTCCGCCCATTTTCTTGTTGCTATATGAGGAGTTGACTTGGTCTACTGGGACCCACATTTTCTTGTTCTGAGCTTTTTCCCCGTGATTTTTTGGTAACCGTTATTTCCTTGTGTTATTATGACCACTTCCTTCCTATTCGGGGTATCTAGAATCACTAGTTTGCCTCTGTTGCAATTCTGTAGTGGTTTGAAATTATTGTCCTGATTATTCTCTTAGTTATTACTGCCAGATCCTAATTTTACATAGTTTCCTGATCTTGGGCCTTTGTTCCGTTGAACAAGGTTCCAAACTCCAAGTTTGTCTGTCTGTGGTAGTGCTGTGCTACCACAGAAGTTACCAGCAGCTGGTTCGTCACATGGATGCTTTGGGATCCCACTTTCAAACATAACATGTCATGGTTATGGTTGCCAACCGTAGTCAGGTCCACTACGGTAGTATTTGAATCCCCATTCATCGGTTTGGGAGTTTTGCATGTGTCTTTAGCTAAAAGAGCTCTTCGACGTTCCTGCCATTTCAGTACTGGGGTCGGGGGTTTTATGGTTATCTAGGCATACATCTTTGTAGTGACCATACCACCACAATAGAAGCAAATCAAGTAGAGTCCTTCATACTTTAAGGTACGTCGTCTACT